>NC_069503.1:1025467798-1025734871 GCF_027579735.1 Bombina bombina | reverse complement strand
TGTGCGCACTCTCCCCTCTCTTTTGCACTCTCTCCCCATCTCTTTTGTGCTCTCCCCCCTCTCTTTGTGCTCTCTTCCCCCTCTCTTTGTGCTCTCTCCCCCCTCTCTTTTGTGCTCTCTCCCCCTCTCTTTTGTGCTCTCTCCCCCTCTCTTTTGTGCTCTCTCCCCCCTCTCTTTTGTGCTCTCTCCCCCCTCTCTTTTGTGCTCTCTCCCTCCTCTCTTTGGCACTCCCCCTCTCTTTTGTGCTCTCTCCCTCTCTCTTTTGTGCTCTCTCCCCCCTCTCTTTTGTGCTCTCCCCCCCCCTCTTTTGTGCTCCCCCCTCTCCCCCCCCTCTCTTTTGTGCTCTCTCCCTCCTCTCTTTTGTGCACTCCCCCTCTCTTTTGTGCTCTCTCCCCCTCTCTTTTGTGCTCCCCCCCCTCTCTTTTGTGCTCTCCCCCCTCTCTTTTGTGCTCTCTCCCCCCTCTCTTTTGTGCTCTCTCCCCCTCTCTTTTGTGCTCTCTCCCCCCTCTCTTTTGTGCTCTCCCCCCTCTCTTTTGTGCTCTCTCCCCCCCTCTCTTTTGTGCTCTCTCCCCCCTCTCTTTTGTGCTCTCCCCCCTCTCTTTTGTGCTCTCTCCCCCCTCTCTTTTGTGCTCTCTCCCCCTCTCTTTTGTGCTCTTCTCCCCTCTCTTTTGTGCTCTCTCCCCCCCTCACTTTGTGCTCTCTCCCCTCTCTTTTGCGCTCTCTCCTCTCTTTTGCGCTCTCTCCCCTCTCTTTTTGCGCTCCTCCCCCTCTCTTTTGCGCTCTCTCCCCTCTTTTTTGCGCTCTTTCCCCCTCTCTTTTGTGCTCTCTCCCCCTCTCTTTTGCCGTCTCTCTCCCTCTCCTTATCCCCCCTCTCTCTCCCCCTCTCTTTTGTGCTCTTCCCCCCTCTCTTTTGTGCTCTCCCCCTCTCTTTTGTGCTCCCCCTCCTCTTTTGTGCTCTCTCCCCCCCTCTCTGTTGTGCTCTCTCCCCCCTCTCTTTTGTGCTCTCCCCCCCTCTCTTTTGTGCTCTCTCCCCCTCTCTTTTGTGCTCTCTCCCCCTCTCTTTTGTGCTCTCTCCCCCTCTCTTTTGTGCTCTCTCCCCCCTCACTTTTGTGCTCTCTCCCCCCTCTCTTTTGCGCTCTCTCCCCCCTCTCTTTTGCGCTCTCTCCCCCTCTCTTTTGCGCTCCTCCCCTCTTTTTTGCTCTTTCCCCTCTCTTTTGTGCTCTCTCCCCCTCTCTTTTGCCGTCTCTCTCCCTCTTCTTATCCCCCCTCTCTCTCCCCCTCTCTTTTGTGCTCTTCCCCCCTCTCTTTTGTGCTCTCCCCCCTCTTTTTTGTGCTCTCCCCCTCTCTTTTGTGCTCTCCCCCCTCTCTTTTGTGCTCTCTCCCTCTCTTTTGTGCTCTCACCCCCTCTCTTTTGTGCTCTCTCCCCCCTCTCTTTTGTGCTCTCTCCCCCCTCTCTTTTGTGCTCTCCCCCCCTCTCTTTTGTGCTCTCTCCCCCTCTCTTTTGCGCTCTCTCCCCTCTTTTTTGCGCTCTTTCCCCCTCTCTTTTGTGCTCTCTCCCCCTCTCTTTTGCCGTCTCTCTCCCTCTCCTTATCCCCCCTCTCTCTCCCCCTCTCTTTTGTGCTCTTCCCCCTCTCTTTTGTGCTCTCCCCCCTCTTTTTTGTGCTCTCCCCCCTCTCTTTTGTGCTCTCCCCCCTCTCTTTTGTGCTCTCTCCCTCTCTTTTGTGCTCTCACCCCCTCTCTTTTGTGCTCTCTCCCCCTCTCTTTTGTGCTCTCTCCCCCTCTCTTTTGTGCTCTCTCCCCCCTCTCTTTTGTGCTCTCTCCCCCTCTCTTTTGTGCTCTCTCCCCCCTCTCTTTTGTGCTCTCTCCCCCTCTCTTTTGTGCTCTCTCCCCCTCTCTTTTGTGCTCTCCCCTCTCTTTTGTGCTCTCTCCCCCTCTCTTTTGTGCTCTTCCCCCTCTCTTTTGTGCTCTCTCACCCCTCTCTTTTGAGCTCTCTCCCCCCTCTCTTTTGTGCTCTCTCCCCCTCTCTTTTGTGCTCTCTCCCCCTCTCTTTTGTGCTCTCTCCCCTCTCTTTTGTGCTCTCTCCCCCCTCTCTTTTGTGCTCTCTCCCCCTCTCTTTTGTGCTCTCTCCCCCTCTCTTTTGTGCTCTCTCCCCTCTCTTTTGTGCTCTCTCCCCTCTCTTTTGTGCTCTCCCCCTCTCTTTTGTGCTCTTTCCCCTTCTCTTTTGTGCTCTTCCCCCCTCTCTTTTGTGCTCTCTCCCCCTCTTTTGTGCTCTCCCCCCCTCTCTTTTGTGCTCTCTCCCCCTCTCTTTTGTGCTCTCTCCCCTCTCTTTTGTGCTCTCTCCCCCCTCTCTTTTGTGCTCTCCCCCTCTCTTTTGTGCTCTCTCTCCCTCTCTTTTGTGCTCTCTCCCCCCCTCTCTTTTGTGCTCTCCCCCTCTCTTTTGTGCTCTCGCCCCCCTCTCTTTTGTGCTCTCTCCCCCCTCTCTTTTGTGCTCTCTCCCCCCTTCTTTTTGTGCTCTCTCCCCCCTCTCTTTTGTGCTCTCTCCCCCCTCTCTTTTGTGCTCTCTCCCCCCTCTCTTTTGTGCTCTCTCCCCCTCTCTTTTGTGCTCTCTCCACCTCTCTTTTGTGCTCTCTCCCCCTCTCTTTTGTGCTCTCTCCCCCCTCTCTTTTGTGCTCTCTCCCCCCTCTCTTTTGTGCTCTCTCCCCCTCTCTTTTGTGCTCTCTCCCCCTCTCTTTTGTGCTCTCTCCCCTCTCTTTTGTGCTCTCCCCCTCTCTTTTGTGCTCTTTCCCCTTCTCTTTTGTGCTCTTTCCCCTTCTCTTTTGTGCTCTTTCCCCCTCTCTTTTGTGCTCTCTCCCCCCTCTCTTTTGTGCTCTCCCCCCCTCTCTTTTGTGCTCTCTCCCCTCTCTTTTGTGCTCTCTCCCACCTCTCTTTTGTGCTCTCCCCCCTCTCGTTTGTGCTCTCTCCCCCCTCTCGTTTGTGCTCTCTCCCCCCTCTCTTTTGTGCTCTCTCCCCCCTCTCTTTTGTGCTCTCCCCCCCTCTCTTTTGTGCTCTCTCCCCCCTTCCCTCTTTTGTGCTCTCACCCCTCTCTTTTGTGCTCTCTCCCCTCTCTTTTGCTGTCTCTCTCCCTCTCTCTTTTGCTGTCTCTCTCCCTCTCTCTTTTGCTGTCTCTCTCCCTCTCTTTATCCCCCCTCTTCTGCTGCTCTCTCTACCCCTCCTTTAGAGCTCTCAGTCTCACTCACTGACTCCAGTCGTATCGGCAATCGGCATCTGGCCGCATCTGGCCCCGCCCAGTCACGCCCCCGTGTCACGCCTGGCCACGCCCGCATCACGCCCGGCCACGCCCACTCCACCACATGCGACGCCAGAATCAGATGCAAGGAGGTCAGTTGGAAGGTCAGGTGTGTTTATCCTTGCGTGCAGTCTCTACTGCGCATGACAGCTTCGGACAAACACACTTGGCCTTTTATTATATAGGATTGAACATTTCAATAATGCGCACTGAGGTTAGCAATTCTTCGTGTGCACTAACCAGACACCGTGTTCGATCTAAATTGCAAAATGCAAAGCACAATATGCATATTTTCCATGCTTCATATAGAAAAAAAATTGTCATTCTTTTTATAAAATATATATTTCTATATATATCTGATAATGTTAATGTAAAATAGGTATCTATACCTACAGCATATATCTATAGGAAAAGATATATAGGTATATACAGCTATATATATAGAAATATTTATTTAAAATACAAATTTACATTATGCTGTATGTGAAGAACATTGGAATGTGAAATATACATAAAAACCTGTAAGCTTAGCGCGCGCGAGCGATAGGTGTTAGGTTTTTTTCTTCTACACTGTCTATTGATTATAGGTAGAATACGTTAATGCGGTTGCAATACTTGGTTAGCACACGTCGGGTTTCTCTTGCACGCAAACTTGGAGCGGCCAGGAGGACTAGATTGACTCTTTTGAATTTTAGCTAAAAAGTACAGAGTAGCTGCCTTTTGGTTTTGTTGCCATCAAAAAATTATTTCTTGTGTGTCAAGTATATCTAAGTGAAAGGCATTTAGAATTATTATATTTGACACAAAAATTTATTGTCAGGTCTGAAAAAAGTCTTCTAGAATTTTAGATGTTCCCCAACTTTACATATCTAGAACCATAATACAATGTTTCCTCCCTTATCACTTGGTTTTACCAATATATCCTCTCATGTCTGTATCTCAAATAGAGCATCCCTTTGTTTTTTAGTTAAATTGTGTTTATCAATCACAGTATCCAATTTTAAAATGTCTTCACAGACTAAAATTAAAAAGGTTGCAATCTAAGGGGGTTTTGAATTAGGGGGAACAAAGATTTCTTCTTTACTGTGTTTCTCCTGTTAGATTCCATAGCATCAGGTGTATTAGATTCCTCTAAGAGATATAATGTCAGTGAGTGCTTCCTGATCATTTTTATCTAAATTTGAAGGGGCTTCACCCGACTCAAAATATTTTTTGAATAGTAGCTTTTCTTACATAAAGATGAACATAGGTATCAAATTTATCTATAGAGTATGTTGGGACATATGTGAGGCCTTTTTGAGAACTTGAATTTTGTCAGTACCCCTAGAGGATCAATTCATTATTTGTAATTGTTCTTCTTTTGGTGTCTCATTTGTCTCATAGAACTAGTATGTATGGATGTTCCTTTATTTCATGTAAGTGGCAAGAGTCCATGAGATAGTGATGTATAGGGTATACATTCCTACCAGGAGGGGGCAAAGTCTCACAAACCTCAAAATGCCTATAAATACACCTCCACCTCACCAATACCTCAGTTTTTACAAATGTTGTCTTCGTTGGAGGATGGTGAAGCAAGTTGTGCTTGATTTTCTTCTGTGAAATGCGCTTCTAAGCATTTTGAAGCCCATTTCCCCTCAAAGTACAAGAATAGCAAATGTTTGAATTCTGTTTTTTTAAGCTTCTAAAGTTACTCTTGAAATTTTTCTTGTTTTTTTTTTTTTTTAAATACCGGTTTTATTTTCAAAATAAAATGTACATAGTGGAAGTCGCAGCTTCCTATCTTAGTAAACGGCATTGTTTTACATATTTAAACAAAACGTATACAGTAGGTAATCATCATAATTGATGGAGGCGAGCTTCACCTCAGCCCTATTAAATAGTAAGTATACTTAGAAAAGAAGAAGAGAGAAGAAAAGAGAAGAGGAAGAGGGAAGAAGAATGTAAGATAGAATAAGAGATGCTGCAAAACTCTATACTGGATCGTAGTATATCTGACAATACTCTTTTTATGATATATCTGTGCCTAAACTCACAAATGTTGTTAAGTGATTGGGTAATAATTTTACCAGAACACCTCCACCTATGTTTCAAAAAATTAAAAGAAGATGTCTTCAGTGCTTTAGGTATTGTTCCCATAAGTTAAGCATTTCAGCAAATACATCCATTTTAGAATTTTTAAGGTAGGGATATTCTTTGATATTAAGTAACTCAGTGGCTCTAAGCTGTCACATATGTAGTGAGGGTACCTCCTTGGATCTCCAGTTTCTAGCTAGAAGGTATCTAATGCTATTGGCCATTAAGTGAAATAATTTGATGCAATGTTTGGGTTTTATTTTGGGTGGTCTGTTCAGTAACCATATTGTTGGGTCTAATGGGAGCTGGATTTCTAATATAGTTTCTATTTCCCCTACAATTGATCTCCAGAAGTTCTGAATTGCATTGCACCACCACCACATGTGTGCCAAATTTCTGTACCCGTGTCCGCATCTCTAACAGCGTTTGGATTTATTGCAATATAGGCGATTTAAATTAACCATGGAGAGATGCCATCTATGTAAAAGTTTTATATTGATTTCTTGCATGGAAAGAGATATTGAGGATTTATAAACATTCTGGAATATCATGGAGCTAGTCTGAGGTAGTATTGTTATACCTAGTTCATCTTCCCACTTTTCAGTGAAGGTTGGAGTATATCCCGGTTGTTTGTGAGTTAAAAGTTTATAGATTGCTGACAAGGTGTGAGTTATTGGGGGGCCCTAACACACATGAGCTTGAAATTAGTTAAAGGTCTGACCATATTCATGTATTGCTTGTGATGTGTTATAAAGTGGTGAACCTTAGTGTAGAGGAACCAGTTACAAAACAACGTATATCCCCTGTCTATCAATTCTTCTCGTGGTAAATTTTTTTTTAATAATGAGATAAAGTGTATCGGGATGTCTCTGTAGAATGAGATTGGGAATTTACCCTGAGTGTGGGTCACTAATGTGAATTGACCATTATCTATGATTGAGGTTAAAGGGGAGGGTTTTGAAGAAATATATGGATTAGTTGCTAGCGTGATTTCCCATATTTTGTATGTTTCTGCTATTAAGTGGGAGCCAAAAGCAGATTTTGGGGCTGAGATATCCGGGTTCCAGCACAACCTTCCCAAGTGTGGTACTCTGGCCATACTGTGTTCAAGTTGAACCCATCGTTTATGTTCAAAGTGTATGCACCAATCTATTACCCTTTGAAGTAATATAGCTTGACGATACTTTTCTATATTGGGTATTCCCAGACCTCCTTGGGATTTTGGAGTCTGCATGATACGATAATTTATCCTCGGGGGTCTTCTGTGCCATACGTAATCGCTAAAAGCTTTCTGCATGGTGGAGATATAACTTTTGGGGACTGGGATTGGAAGTGCCTGCATGATGTACAAAAGCCTGGGAAACATGTTCATTTTCAGAACATTTATTCATCCCAGCCAAGATATTTTTTTAGAAAGCCACGAGGATAGGTTTCTTACAATAGTTTTTTGAATGGGGATGTAGTTTTGTTTGAATGTGTGTAGTTAAATCTATTCCTAAGTAGTGTAGGGAGTGTTGGCACCAAGTGAAAGGCATAAGTGTTTTAGTTCTGGTTAGAGTCTGCTCGTCTAGGTTTATATTGAGAACTTTGGTCTTGGATGTATTGATTACAAAATTTGAAAGTATTTTAAATCTGTCGAATTCATGTAACAAGGGGGGAATTGAGGTAATGGTATCTGATATAGTGAAAAGAATATCATCCGCAAATAGCGAAATTGTGTACGTTTGCGAGTCTATTCGAATACCTTTGACCGAGGGGTTCTGTCTAATTATAGTGGCTAGGGTTTCTACTAAAGCAGGCAAACAGGAGGTGGATAAGAGGGCAACCTTGGCGTTGTTTCTGTTTTTTATAACAAATGAATACGACAGTGTACCATTAATCAAAAGTTTAGCAATAGGATTCGTGTATAGTGCAAAAATTCTGCTAAGTAGTTTAGGTCCTAAACCCATGGTCTGAAGGGTAAGCCTCAAGGAAGTCCCAGCCAACACGGTCAAAGGCCCTTTTCTGCATCTATTGATAATAAATACCAGGAAAGTCTTTATCTTGCCATATATTGGATTAGATTAAGGGCCCTGACCGTGTTGTCTTTTGCCTCCCTCTTAGGGACGAATCCCACCTGATCCTGATGTATTAAGTATTGGGAGGAAAGTATTAATCTATTAGCCAGAATCTTTGAGTATATTTTTACATCTGTATTTATTAATGAGATGGGTCTATAATGTGATGGAACATCCAGAGATTTTTTAGGTTTGGGGAGGAGAATAATGTGGGCCTCTAAAGAACTAGAAGAGAATTGTTGTGATTCGTCAATATAATTAAAGTATGTGGTGATATGAGGGAGTAGCTCATCTTGAAATATTTCTATAATACTGGTTTACTGAAGCCATCAGGGCCCTGGTGACTTATTCACTGGGAGATCCTTAATCACCTTTTTTATTTCTTCTAGTGAATATGGGGTCTTCTAATTGGGTTTGCTGTTCTTCGGATAGATGTGGTAAATTAAGGGACTTTAAGTAAGATATTATGTCTTTTGTTTTATTTTCTGGAGAATGTGATCTCTTTTCAGGCTCGTTATGGAGATTATATATATTTTTGAAGTATTTGAGAAATATGTTTGGTAATTGCTTGTGTGGAGTAGTGTATTTTGTTTTTTGTTATCTTTTAATACTGAGAATATCATTTTTCTGTTGTTTTATCCTCAGGTATCTTGCCAAGGATCTGCCTGGTTTGTTTTGCCCTTCGTAGTTCCATGCGTGAACCATAGTGCTTGTTCTTTTATGTTCCTTATTTATTTGGGTTGCTATTTAGTCTCTTTCAGTTTGAATAGCTAGTAATATGACATGGTCTGTTGGATGCATTTCTTTCATGTAATTAGCAAGAGTCCATGAGCTAGTGACGTATGGGATATACATTCCTACCAGGAGGGGCAAAGTTTCCCAAACCTCAAATGCCTATAAATACACCCCTCACCACACCCACAAATCAGTTTTACAAACTTTGCCTCCTATGGAGGTGGTGAAGTAAGTTTGGGCTAGATTCTACGTTGATATGCGCTCCGCAGCAGGTTGGAGCCCGGTTTTCCTCTCAGCGTGCAGTGAATGTCAGAGGGATGTGAGGAGAGTATTGCCTATTTGAATTCAATGATCTCCTTCTACGGGGTCTATTTCATAGGTTCTCTGTTATCGGTCGTAGAGATTCATCTCTTACCTCCCTTTTCAGATCGACAATATACTCTTAGTCTATAATACCATTACCTCTACTGATTCTCGTTTCAGTACTGGTTTGGCTTTCTACTACTTGTAGATGAGTGTCCTGGGGTAAGTAAGTCTTATTTTCTGTGACACTCTAAGCTATGGTTGGGCACTTTTATATAAAAGTTCTAAATATATGTGTTCAAACATTTATTTGCCTTGTCTCAGGATGTTCAAACGTTCCTTATTTCAGACAGTCAGTTTCATATTTGGGATAATGCATATGAATTAATAAATTTTTCTCTTTACCTTAAATTTGACTTTTTCCCTGTGGGCTATTAGGCTCGCGGGGGCTGAAAATGCTTTCATTTTATTGCGTCATTCTTGGCGCGGATTTTTTTTGGCGCAAAAAAAAAATTTTCTGTTTCCGGCGTCATATCGTGTCGCCGAAAGTTGCGTAATTTTTTTGACGTATTTTTGCGCCAAAAGTGTCGGCGTTCCGGATGTGAGGCGTCATTTTTTGCCGCCAAAAGCATTTAGGCGCCAAATAATGTGGGTGTCTTTTTTGGCGCTAAAAAATATGGGGCGTCACTATTTGTCTCCACATTATTTAAGTCTCATTAATTTTTGCTTCTGGTTGCTAGAAGCTTGTTCACTAGCATTTTTTCCCATTCCTGAAACTGTCATTTAAGGAATTTGATCAATTTTGCTTTATATGTTGTTTTTTCTATTACATATTGCAAGATGTCTTACGATGGGACCCTGAGTCAGAAGCCACTTCTGGAAAAATGCTTTACTGAGTTTCAGTTCTACCAAAGCTAAGTTCATTTATTTTAAATGTTATAAATGTTTATCTTTAGCTATGGTTTGTAATAAGTTATTATGATATACTTTTACATGCAGATCCCATTAGTATTCATGCTTTATACTTTTCCATTCTTAAAGTACAAGAAATGTTTAGAAGATTTATAAGAATATATTTTTTCTGATTAAGGCTTTGTCTGACTTCGTGCCTTCTAATACAATTTTTAGGTCTTTTCCACTTCTTTTTTTAATTATTGAAGTTTCAAATGACCCAACAAACATACTGATTTATCCTTCTCTGATGATGTTTTTTTCTCTTTCAGAAAATCTCTTCATCAGATATTGACACTAACAAATCTACTTTTTTATAAAATTTTTATTAAAGTACATTTGTTCTTTGTTGAAGAGGTGTTGATTATTTTTGGATATTAAGGTAACTAGTTCTTTAAGACTAGCTGACACTATTTCTGCCTTTTTATTCTTCTGTGATTTCAGAGGGTTTCTTTCCAATTCCCCATACTAGGGAATGGAATAGGCTGAGAATTCTCTTTTTTTCCTTCTTCAAAGGTTTTAAGCTATATTCTTTGCCAGCAGTTAAATTCAATTTGGAGGGTTCTCCAATTTATTGGGGCTATCTCTACTCCTACTAATTATGCTATTGTTTCTATAGCAAAATAATATTTATTTTCCTTTATATAGTTGTATCTTATTTATGGAAAATTATTTAGTTTCAGGTACTTTTCTTGGTCCTGTGATATTGCAATTGCTTCCTTTTTTCTGTTTACTTTAAGATCAAGTATCAGATTATGATTTATTTTAGCATTGTTAAAGGGACAACATTTACTAGACTAGGTGCTGTTGCATTTGTCTTGTTGTTTTGCATTTTGCAAGTCCTCTGTTTTGACTGGTCCTTTAAACTGGACTATCATGCTAATGATTTCATTTGTGTCTTCATTTTATTGAATATATTCGCAAATGAGGGTTAATCTATTTCTTTAGCTATTTTAGCTAGAAGAATTTTGTGTTTTTAAAAAAAAAAAAAAAAAAAAATCCATATTTCTTTTGTTCTAAGATAAACAATTATTTTTTTTTTTAATTGGCTTCAATTCTTAAACTGTTACTATGGGCTTCAAGATTGAGTTCTAAGACTTAAACTTTAAGCTTATACTAGTTTGGTTGTTCTTATTAAGGAACGAATTCCTGAGTTCTTTCCCAAGAAACATGTTTATAATTGGGGTTCGAAATCAGCTCCCTAATATTGCGATGTACGTGCCGTATTCCAGCTTGGCTGGTAAGGGGCAGGTTTAGACTTCTTTGAAATTTATTTGGTTCTATTTTGTCCAAATTTCTTTGATTTTATTCCAGTAAGGCTAACACTTTCTTTAAGTGTGTTTCTGTCCTATATATTTTGGGTACTGTTGAAACATGGCTGGGCACCCATGGGGTTCAAGCGCTGCTCAGACCTGGAATCTTCTGGGGTATTTCTTCCAGTTCCTTTTTTAGGAACCGGGTTTGGAGTCTTATTCAAACTATTTTGCCTTTTTATGGTCATTGATAGCATTATTTGTTTTCATTAGATACAATAAATGCATATTTTCATTTTTCTGTTTTCATTCAAATTATTTTCTGAGGACGCGGAATCTCATATGATTCACTTTGCTCTTCAGGACATAGTTAGAGGATCTTTTTTTCAAAAGTCCTTGATTCCTCACGTAAGGGTCACCTTTTTTAGGTTTCCAGATGGTTTATGTCACTGTCTTTGTCTCTATCGGACAAGGGACAATTTGTATTGGGTTCCGTCTGTCGGTACCTTTAGTCTCTATTATTTCCTTCAGTTGCTATATATGCATAGAAGTTTTAACAGCATTGGATTCAATTCCCTTTGCTCATTTTCAATGGAAAGATCCTTTCCAGCTTTTTATGAGTGTTGTTTCTTCAAGAACATGGTTGGAGGATCAATTAACCAATCAGTTTGTTGATTCCTCAGACAAGAGTAACCTTTTTCAGGTTTCCAGATAGATTCAGTGTCCATGACTCTGTCTCTGTCGGACAAGAGACGTCTGAATTTGGTTTCAGCTTGTCGAAACCCTTCAGTCTCAATCATTCCCTTCGGTAGCTTTATGGCATGGAAATTCTAGGTTCTTATGACTGCTGCATTGGACGTGTTCCCCTTTGCTCATTTTCACATGCGACCTCTTCAGCTCTGTATGCTGAACCAGTGGTGCAAGGATTATACAAAGATATCTCATTTAATATCTTTTAAACCGATTGTTCGACACCCTCTGACGTGGTTACAGACCACCATCGTTTAGTTCAGGGGGCTTCTTTTGTTCTTCCAACCTGGACTGTGATCTCAATAGATGCAAGTCTGACAGGTTGGGGAGCTGTATGGGGGTTTCTGACAGCACAAGGGGTTTGGGAATCTCAGGAGGTGAGATTTCCAATCAACATTTTGGAACTCCGTGCAATTTTCAGAGTTTCTTCAGTCGTGGCCTCTTCTAAAGAGAGAGTCGTTCATTTGTTTACAGACGGACAATGTCACAAATGTGGCATATGTCAATCATCAAGAGGGACTCACAGTCCTCTGGCTATAAAGGAAGTATCTCGAATACTTGTATGGGTGAAATCCAGCTCCTGTCTAATTTCTGCGGGTTCATATCCCAGGTATAGATAATTGGGAAGCGGATTATCTCAGTCGCCAAATGCTACATCCGGGCGAATGGTCTCTTCACCCATTGGTATTTCTTCAGATTGTTCAAATATGGGGACTTCCAGAAATAGATCTGATGGCTTCTCATCTAAACAAGAAGCTTCCCAGGTATCTGTCCAGATCCAGGGATCCTCAGGCGGAAGCAGTGGATGCATTGTCACTTCCTTGGAAATATCATCCTGCTATATCTTTCCGCCTCTAGTTCTTCTTTCAAGAGTGATTTCCAAAATTCTAAAGGAGTGTTCGTTTATTCTGCTGGTGGCTCCAGCATGGCCTCACAGGTTTTGATATGTGGATCTTGTCCGGATGGCTCCTTGCCATCCGTGGACTCTTCTGTTAAGTCCAGACCTTCTATCACAAGGTCCCTTTTTCTTTCATGTAATTAGCAAGAGTCCATGAGCTAGTGACGTATGGGATATACATTCCTACCAGGAGGGGCAAAAGTTTCCCAAACCTCAAAATGCCTATAAATACACCCCTCACCACACCCACAATTTCAGTTTTACAAACTTTGCCTCCTATGGAGGTGGTGAAGTAAGTTTGTGCTAGATTCTACTTGATATGCGCTCCGCAGCAAGTTGGAGCCCGGTTTTCCCTCTCAGCGTGCAGTGAATGTCAGAGGGATGTGAGGAGAGTATTGCCTATTTGAATGCAGTGATCTCCCTTCTACGGGGTCTATTTCATAGGGTTCTCTGTTATCGGTCGTATAGATTCATCTCTTACCTCCCTTTTCAGATCGACGAGTATACTCTTATTATATACCATTACCTCTGCTGAGTTCGTTTCAGTACTGGTTTGGCTTTCCTACAAACATGTAGAAGAGTGTCCTGGGGTAAGTAAAATCTTATTTTCTGTGACACTCTAAGCTATGGTTGGGCACTTTATTTATAAAGTTCTAAATATATGTATTCAAACATTTATTTGCCTTGACTCAGAATGTTCAACATTCCTTAATTTCAGACAGTCAGTTTCATAATTGGGATAATGCGTTTGATTACAGATCATTTTTTTCTTACCTTAAAAATTTTGACTTTTTTTCCCTGTGGGCTGTTATGGCTCGCGTGGGGCTGAAAATCTTCATTTTATTGCGTCATTCTTGGCGCGACTTTTTTGGCGCAAAAAATCTTTTCTGTTTCCGGCGTCATACGGTCGCCGGAAGTTGCGTCATTTTTTGACGTTCTTTTGCGCCAAAAATGTCGGCGTTCCGGATGTGGGCGTCATTTTTTGGGCTCCAAAAAGCATTTAGGCGCCAAACAATGTGGGCGTATTATTTGGCGCCAAAAAATATGGGCGTCGCTTTTGTCTCCACATTATTTCAAGTCATCCATTTTTCTTTGCTTCTGGTTACTAGAAGCTTGTATATTGGCATTTTTTCCCATTCCTGAAACTGTCATTTAAGGGAATTTGATCAATTTTGCTTTATAGTTGTTGTTTTTTCTCTTACATATTGCAAGATGTCTCACAGTTGCATCTGAGTCAGAAGATACTTCAGGAAAATCGCTGACTAGTGCTGGAACTACCAAAGCTAAGTGTATCTGCTGTAGAACTTTTGGTAGCTATTCCTCCGCTTGTTGTTTGTATTATTGTCATGACAAACTTGTTAAGCAGATAATATTTCCTTTAGTAATGTACCATTGCCTGTTGCAGTTCCCTTCAACATCTAAGGTGCAGAATGTTCCTGATTACATAAGAATTTTGTTTCTGAATCCATCAAGAAGGCTATGTCTGTTATTTCTCCCTTCTAGTAAACATAAAAAATCTTTTAAAACTTCTCTCTCTACAGATGAATATTTAAATGAACATCATCATTCTGATTCTGATGACTCTTCTGTTCAGAGGATTCTGTCTAAGAGATTGATGCTGATAAATCTTCATATTTATTTAAAATGGAATTTATTCGTTCTTTACTTAAAGAAGTACTAATTGCTTTAGAAATATAGGATTCTGGGTCCGCTTGATACAATTCTAAACGTTTAGTTAAGGTGTTTAAGATCTCCTGTGGTTATTCCAGAAGTTTTTCCTGTTCCTAATGCTATTTTCTGAAGTAATGTCCAGGAATGGGATTAATTGGGGAATTCATTTACTCTTCTAAACGTTTAAGCAATTATATCCTGTGCCGTCTGACAGATTAGAATTTTGGGACAAAATCCCTAAAGTTAGATGGGGCCTATTTCTACCCTTGCTAAACGTACTACTATTCCTACGTCAGATGGTACTTCGTTTAAAGGATCCTTTAGATAGGAAAATTGAATCCTTTCTAAGAAAAGCTTATCTGTGTTCAGGTAATCTTCTTAGACCTGCTATATCTTTGGCTGATGTTGCTGCAGCTTCAACTTTTTGGTTGGAGACTTACGCAACAAGTAAACACATCATGATTCTCATAATATTATTATTCTTCTTCAGCATGCTAATAATTTTATCTGTGATGCCATTTTGATATTATCAGAGTTGATGTCAGGTTTTATGTCTCTAGCTATTTTAGCTAGAATAGCTTTATGCTTAAAACTGGAATGCTGATTATGGCTTCTAAATCACTCTACTTTCCAGTTCTTTCCAGGGTAACAAATTATTTGGTTCTCAGTTGGATTCCATTATCTACAACTGTTACTGGTGGGGAAAGGAACTTTTTTACCACAGGATAAAAAATCTAAGGGTAAAAACCAGGGCTAATAATCGTTTTCGTTCCTTTCGTTTCAACAAAGAACAAAAAGCCTGATCCTTCATCCTCAGGGAGCATTTTCAGTTTGGAAACCATCTCCAGTCTGAATAAATCCAAGCCTTCTAGAAAGGCAAAGCTTCTCTAAGCTCCACATGAAGGTGCGGCCCTCATTCCAGCTCAGCTGGTAGGGGGGCAGGTTACGTTTTTTCAAAGAAATTTGGATCAATTCTGTTCACAATCTTTGGATTCAGAACATTGTTTCAGAAGGGTACAGATTGGTGTTCAAGATGAGACCTCCTGCAAAGAGATTTTTTCTTTCCCGTGTCCCAGTAAATCCAGTAAAAGCTCAAGCATTTCTGAATTGTGTTTCAGATCTAGAGTTTGCTGGAGTAATTATGCCAGTTCCAGTTCTGGAACAGGGGATGGGGTTTTATTCAAATTCTCTTCATTGTACCAAAGAAGGAGAATTCCTTCAGACCAGTTCTGGATCTAAAAATAGTGAATCGTTATGTAAGGGATACCAACGTTCAAAATGGTAACTGTAAGGACTATCTTGCCTTTTGTTCAGCAAGGGAATTATATTTCCACAATAGATTACAGGATGCATTATCTGCATATTCCGATTCATCCAGATCATTACAGTTCCTGAGATTCTCTTTTCTGGACAAGCATTACCAGTTTGTGGCTCCTGCCGTTTGGCCTTGCTACAGCTCCAAGAATTTTTACAAAGGTTCTCGGTGCCCTTCTGTCTGTATCAGAGAACATGGGTATTGTGGTATTTTCCTTATTTGGACGATATCTTGGTACTATGCTCAGTCTTTACATTTAGCAGAATCTCATACCGAAGTCGACTTGTGTTGTTTCTTCACAGATCATGGTTGGAAGGATCAATTTACCAAAAGTTCATTGATTCCTCAGACAAGGGTAACTTTCTGGTTTCCAGATAGATTCAGTGTTCCATGACTCTGTCTTTAACAGACAAGGAGACGTCTAAAATTGATTTCAGCTTGTCGAAACCTTCAGTCACAATCATTCCCTTCGGTAGCCTTATGCATGGAAAATTCTAGGTCTTATGACTGCTGCATCGGACGCGATCCCCTTTGCTCGTTTTCACATGCGACCTCTTCAGCTTCTGTATGCTGAATCAATGGTGCAGGGATTACACAAAGATAGTCTCAATTAATATCTTTAAAACCGATTGTACGACACTCTCTAACGTGGTGGACAGATCACCATCGTTTAATTCAGGGGGCTTCTTTTGTGCTTCTGACCTGGACTGTAATTTCAACAGATGCAAGTCTCACAGGTTGGGGAGCTGTGTGGGGATCTCTGACGGCACAAGGAGTTTGGGAATCTCAGGAGGTGAGATTACCGATCAATATTTTGGAACTCCGTGCAATTTTCAGAGCTCTTCAGTCTTGGCCTCTTCTGAAGAGAGAATCGTTCATCTTGTTTTCAGACAGACAATGTCACAACTGTGGCATACATCAATCATCAAGGAGGGACTCACAGTCCTCTGGCTATGAAAGAAGTATCTCGAATTCTGGTTTGGGCGGAATCCAGCTCCTGTCTAATCTCTGCGGTTTCATATCCCAGGTATAGGACAATTGGGAAGCGGTATTATCTCAGTCGCCAAACGTTGCATCCGGGCGAATGGTCTCTTCACCCAGAGGTATTTCTTCAGATTGTTCAAATATGGGAGCTTCCAGAAATAGATCTGATGGCGTCTCATCTAAACAAGAAACTTCCCAGGTTATCTGTCCAGATCCCGGGATCCTCAGGGGGCGAAGCAGTGGATGCATTATCACTTCCTTGAAGTATCATCCTGCTTATATCTTTCCGCCTCTAGTTCTTCTTCCAAGAGTAATCTCCAAGATTCTGAAGGAATGCTCGTTTGTTCTGCTGGTAGCTCCGGCATGGCCTCACAGGTTTTGGTATGCGGATCTTGTCCGGATGGCCTCTGCCATCCGTGGACCTCTTCCGTTACAGACCAGACCTTCTGTCCGCAGAGGTCACTTTTTTCCATCAGGAATCTCAAATCCTTAAATTTAAAGGGTATGGAGAGTTGAACGCTTTGATTCTTAGTCAAAGAGGGTTTCTCTGACTCTGTGAATTAATACTATGTTACAGGCTCGTAAATCTGTATCCAGAGAGATATATTATAGAGTCTGGAAGACTTATATTTCTTGGTGTCTTTCTCATCATTTTTCTTGGCATTCTTTTAAGAATTCCAAGAATTTTACAGTTTCTTCAGGATGGTTTAGATAAAGGTTTGTCCGCAAGTTCCTTGAAAGGACAAATCTGCTCTTTCTGTTCTTTTTCACAGAAAGATTGCTAATCTTCCTGATATTCATTGTTTTGTACAAGCTTTGGTTCGTATTAAAACCTGTCATTAAGTCAATTTCTCCTCCTTGGAGTTTGAATTTGGTTCTAGGGGCTCTTCAAGCTCCTCCGTTTGAACCTATGCATTCATTGGACATTAAATTACTTTCTTGGAAAGTTTTGTTCCTTTTGGCAATCTCTTCTGCCAGAAGAGTTTCTGAATTATCTGCTCTTTCTTGTGAGTCTCCTTTTCTGATTTTTCATCAGGATAAGGCAGTGTTGCGAACTTCTTTTGAATTTTTACCTAAAGTTGTGAATTCCAACAACATTAGTAGAGAAATTGTGGTTCCTTCATTATGTCCTAATCCTAAGAATTCTAAGGAGAAATCGTTACATTCTTTGGATGTTGTTAGAGCTTTGAAATATTATGTTGAAGCTACTAAGTCTTTCCGAAAGACTTCTAGTTTATTTGTTATCTTTTCCGGTTCTAGAAAAGGCCAGAAAGCTTCTGCCATTTCTTTGGCATCTTGGTTGAAATCTTTAATTCATCTTGCCTATGTTGAGTCGGGTAAAACTCCGCCTCAAAGGATTACAGCTCATTCTACTAGGTCAGTCTCTACTTCCTGGGCGTTTAGGAATGAAGCTTCGATTGATCAGATTTGCAAAGCAGCAACTTGGTCCTCTTTGCATACTTTTACTAAATTCTACCATTTTGATGTATTTTCTTCTCCTGAAGCAGTTTTTGGTAGAAAAGTACTTCAGGGCAGCGGTTTCAGTTTGAATCTTCTGCTTATGTTTTTTCATTAAA
Source organism: Bombina bombina (assembly GCF_027579735.1). Taxonomy (NCBI): domain Eukaryota; kingdom Metazoa; phylum Chordata; class Amphibia; order Anura; family Bombinatoridae; genus Bombina; species Bombina bombina. The sequence goes on along the minus strand of NC_069503.1, from coordinate 1,025,717,018 downwards.
CTTTATTTTGGGTGTGGATTATTTTCAGCAGGAATTGGCTGTCTTTATTTTATCCCTCCCTCTCTAGTGACTCTTGCGTGGAAAGATCCACATCTTGGGTAATCATTATCCCATACGTCACTAGCTCATGGACTCTTGCTAATTACATGAAAGAAAACATAATTTATGTAAGAACTTACCTGATAAATTCATTTCTTTCATATTAGCAAGAGTCCATGAGGCCCACCCTTTTTTTTGTGGTGGTTATGATTTTTGTATAAAGCACAATTATTCCAATTCCTTATTTTATATGCTTTCGCACTTTTTTATCACCCCACTTCTTGGCTATTCGTTAAACTGAATTGTGGGTGTGGTGAGGGGTGTATTTATAGGCATTTTGAGGTTTGGGAAACTTTGCCCCCTCCTGGTAGGAATGTATATCCCATACGTCACTAGCTCATGGACTCTTGCTAATATGAAAGAAATGAATTTATCAGGTAAGTTCTTACATAAATTATGTTTTTTCAATCAGGATCTCAAATCCTTAAATTGAAGGTATGGAGATTTGAACGCTTGATTCTCAGTCATAGAGGTTTCTCTGACTCCGTAATTAATACTATGTTGCAGGCTCGTAAATCTGTATCTAGGATGATATATTATCGAGTCTGGAAGACTTGCATTTTTTGGTGTTTTTTTCATCTTTTTTCTTGGCATTCTTTAGAATTCCTAGAATTTTACAGTTTCTTCAGGATGGTTTGGATACATTTTGTCTGCAAGTTCCTTTAAAGGACAAATCTTTGCTCTTTCTGTTCTTTTTCACAGAAAGATTGCTAGTTTTCCTGATTTTTATTGTTTTGTACAAGCTTTGGTTCGTATTAAAACCTGTCATTAAGTCAATCTCTCCTCCTTGGAGTTTGAATTTGGTTCTGGGGGCTCTTCAAGCTCCTCTGTTTTGAACCTATGCATTCTCTGGACATTAAATTACTTTCTTTGGAAAGTTTTGTTTCTTTTGGCCATCTCTTCTGCTAGAAGAGTTTCTGAATTATCTGCTCTTTCTTGTGAGTCTCCTTTTCTGATTTTTCATCAGGATAAGGCGGTGTTGCGAACTTCTTTTAAATTTTTACCTAAGGTTGTTAATTCTAACAACATTAGTAGAGAAATTGTAGTTCCTTCATTATGTCCTAATCCTAAGAATTCTAAGGAGAGATCATTGCATTCTTTGGATGTAGTTAGAGCTTTGAAATATTATGTTGAAGCTACTAAGAATTTCCGAAAGACTTCTAGTCTTTTTGTTATCTTTTCCAGTTCTAGGAAAGGTCAGAAGACCTCTGTCATTTCTTTGGCATCTTGGTTGAAATCTTTAATTCATCATGCTTATGTCGAGTCGGGTAAAACTCTGCCTCAAAGGATTACAGCTCATTCTACTAGGTCAGTTTCTACTTCCTGGGCGTTTTGGAATGAAGCTTCGGTTTATCAGATTTGCAAAGCAGCAACTTGATCTTCTTTGCATATTGTTTACTAAATTCTACCATTTTGATGTGTTTTTCTTCTCTGAAGCAGTTTTTGGTAGAAAAATACTTCAGGCTGCTGTTTCAGTTTGATTCTTCTGCTTATAATTTCATTTTTTTTCATTATAAGATTTAAACTTTGTTTTGGGTGTGGATTATTTTCAGCGGAATTGGCTGTCTTTATTTTATCCCTCCCTCTCTAGTGACTCTTGCGTGGAAGATCCACATCTTGGGTAGTCATTATCCCATATGTCACTAGCTCATGGACTCTTGCTAATTACATGAAAGAAAACATAATTTATGTAAGAACTTACCTGATAAATTCATTTCTTTCATATTAGCAAGAGTCCATGAGGCCCACCATTTTTGTGGTGGTTATGATTTTTTTGTATAAAGCACAATTATTCCAATTCCTTATTTTTTATGCTTTCGCACTTTTGTCTTATCACCCCACATCTTGGCTATTCGTTAAACTGATTTGTGGGTGTGGTGAGGGGTGTATTTATAGGCATTTTGAGGTTTGGGAAACTTTGCCCCTCCTGGTAGGAATGTATATCCCATACGTCACTAGCTCATGGACTCTTGCTAATATGAAAGAAATGAATTTATCAGGTAAGTTCTTACATAAATTATGTTTTTATGTTGAGTTTCTAAGGACTCTAAGTTAGTGATTATGTTTGCGATTTGCTTGCGCCTCTGTTTAAGGATGATGCTTTAATGGCCATAATTTCACCACGTATCACACATTTATGGGCATCCCATAAAGTCGACGGGGATAGCCCCACTATGTTGTTATGGCTAAAATACTCTGTTAGAGATTTGGAAAGTTGTTGTATGACACCAGGGTCAGATAGTAATTGCGTGTCCAATTTCCAAATATAGTCATGTATGGGTTTAGAAGGGCCACTTAAAATCTCCAATGACCGACACGATGGTCAGACCATGTTATGGGGGTAATGTGAGAGGAAGGAAATAATGAAACGACCCGTGACGTTGGTAAAAAATATATTTTATACGAGAGTATTGTTTATACGGGAAAGAATAAAATGTAAAATCCTCCTTTTCTGGGTAAAATGATCTCCAAAGATCATGTACAGTTAGTTTTTTCAATGAGGTTGAGAGTTTGCGTTATTGTGATTGAGGTACTGATGAATGCGTGGCTGAACAATCTACAAGCGGGTTTAATGGCATATTTAAAGGGACACTGAACCCAAATTTTTTATTTCATGATTCAGATAGAACATGCAATTTTTTTTTTTTTTTTAATTGTTTTATTTATAATCCAAGTCACTGTCCAAAAACAATATCAACCATTTTGAAAACATGGCATAATCAAAAGATACAATAAATTTGACAACATAGTACTATGTTCATTTATACATGTAGTTAAATTTAGGCTAATCATCACATTAATGAACACAAACATTTTATTTTCCTACAATGATTGGAGTTTTTGATTTTCAGTATAACCCCCCCTTGTTCCCCCCCCCCATGCGAAGAGAAAACATAACAAAAAAAAAAACCAAAAAAAAAAAAAAAACCAAACGAAAACAGAAAAAAAAATTACCATCACTTTCTTCCTCCTGAAGCTTTACCAGTTCCCTAATAGAACAATTTCTGTATTTCTAAAGGGGAAGATTATATAATCTATTTCTGCAGCCGGAAAGATTTTTAAGAAGGCAGCCCATTTATCAAAGAACCTTTTAATGTCTTGTTCATTATTTATATCCGCGTTTCTCTGGTCTAAAATGCATTGTTTTTTCATGCAGTTTTTAATTTCAGTAATGCTTGGCATTGCATGACTTTTCCACTTCTTACAGATTAAATACCTGGTAGCAAGAATAGCGGAGATTATTATTTTTTTCATCAGTTTGCTTACCAGGCTCTTCCTTAAGGCAGAGTATTATCTGATATATTGTCAAAGAGACATAGCCTATCTTAAGCACCTTTTTTAGCCAGTATTCGAGCCTAGCCCAGAGATTTTTAATCTTTGGACAATACCAAAACATATGTATTAAATCAGCTGCCTGATACGAACATTTAGGACATTTATTAAACCCTACATTCACACATTTGAAACCTCTCTCGGGGGTAAATATGCCCCATGAAGGAGCTTAACATGTGCCTCCCTCCAAGTTGCAGAGAGCGTTACTTGTGCAATTTTTTTAATTGGACAATTGAATAGTTTTAGACTCAATATTACTCTGAGGGATTGCTTGTATCCAGTAGAGGGCAATCTTTGCCAGTACCGGTTCTCCTTTATTTGTACCCAGAAGATGATAACATGGTGCAATTGACATATGACCATTTCTTGTTAGAGCAAGCCAATCATCGAGTTTACCTAGTCCCCATTCCCAACCAGCTTTCTTAACTAGGTCCTGTGCAAAATGCCTTAATTGCAAATACGCAAAGAAGTCTTTATTGGGCAAATCAAAATCTCTTTTTAATTCTGGAATGTTTTGATATATTTTCTCTCTTTATCAATTATTTGGTATACCTTGTTAACCCCCTATTATGCCATTTCCTAAAGACTTCGGAATGCAATCCTGATTGAAAAATAGGGTTACCTATTATAAGGCAAAAGACAGGTAGCACTATTATTAATTGAAAGAAAGGTTACTATCTTGTGCCAAGCTTTAAGTGGGTTAAGAATTGTTTTAAATCGTTTAAATTTCTGAGGGGATTTCTTTAGGTACTAAGTGTATTAATGGCAGATAGAGAATATGGGTAGCATGACACTGTCTCGAGATAATTATTCAAGACATAGTTAATTAGATGAGACCAGTCTGTTACGACACGAGCTAGAAAGGAGAGGTTATATAGCCTTATGTCTGGTAAGGCAAGACCACAATCCTTTCTTGGTATTGAAAGTTCATAAAGATTATCTTTGACCTCTTATTCTGCCATAAGAACTGTATAAGTGAAGTATTGATTGAACGTATATCCTTGACCTAATAGAATTATTGGTGTATTTTTGAAGTATATATAAAAGTTTTGGAAGAAGAGCCATTTTAAAAAGGGCAATCCTTCCAGAAAGTGATATTGGGAGATTTGCCATAACAAAAGCTTTTCTTGATCATTTTACTACTGGGGAGTATATTCAATGTATAGAGATCTACGGACCTTGTCGGAATATGAATCCCTAGATATTTAAAAGAATCTTTTACTTGGCGAAAAGGAGTTTTTAATATTGAAGTTTTATTTTTCCTGAGCCACACTATCTCTGATTTTTGTCATATTTACTTTGTATCCAGAGAATGTACCAAATTGTTCCAAGATCTGAAAAAGTTTTGGTAAGTTCAGTTTGGTGTTAGCCAAATAAAGCAGCAGATCATCAGGCATACAGACCAATTTTTATTTCGCAGTTACGAATTTTTATACCATCCAAATGATGGCGTATTTTAATTGCCAGAGGTTCAATGGAAATATTAAATAAGAGCGGGGAAAGAGGACAGCCCTGCCTTGTTCCTCTACCTAACAAGATAGAGGGGAAATGTTTGTTATTCACTATCAAATCTTGTAGATGGGTGTTTATATAGATTTTCGATAGAATTCCAAGAAAATTACCTCTGATGCCAAATTGTCTTAACGATGTTTTGATATGTTCGTAAAATATTGAATCAAAGGCTTTTTCAGCATCTAAGGAAATAATAGCAAGGTCAGGTATGTCCTCCCCCCCGCTAGTTAAATTAGATAGTACCTCAAAATATTCTGTCACCAATAGGGCTTCCCTAATTTTTGAGCTGAGTTGCGGTTATTTAGAAAACCTGCTTGATCAGTATGTATAATTTCTGAGAGGGGTCTTTGAAGTCTAGATGCTAGAATTGCAGTAAGAATTTTGTAATCTGAATTTAACAGTGCAATTGGTCTGTAGGATTCCTTGTATTCAGGGTTTTTTCCGCCTTTTAATATCAAAGTTGTGTAAGAATTGGTAAATGAAGAGGGGATCATTTACCACTAATAAAGAAGCTGTTAAAGAGCGTGCAAAGATGTGGGGTGGCTTCACCAATCAGGATCTTATAGAATTCACTAGGCAAGCCATCTGGACCTGCTGCTTTATTTGAGGCAAGCTTGGATATTACTTTCTCTATTTCTTCTATGGAAATAGGGACATTGAGGGCTATCAGCCATTTCTGATGTGACAGTAGGATACTGATATCTCTCCAAAAGTCATCAGATGTATGCGGTATCACTTGTTTTAAATGAATATAATTCCTGGTAATATTCATAAATGCAGCTAGTATGTCTTCGGCTTTAGAAAGCTGAAGACCTTATTATACAATTTTCTATGATTGGTTGTTTTTTCTCATTTTTTATTAATTTGGCCAGCATCTTACCTGATTTATTACCATATTTATATTAGCTTAGCCTGCATTTTTAATTCCTTTTGAGTTTCCTTTGCAGTAAAACAAAAGTATCCCTTTCAATTTTTTGCTTTAACGTATTTTGCCCAATTTAAGGGGTTTTGTCAAGCAGATAATGAATATAAGTGTTAGTTAAACATTGGCATGATTCTCTTTCTCTAGATCGAATTTCTTATGCAGGGCTGAGCTATATGAAATTATTTCGCCTCTCATTACTGCTTTTGCAGTGTCCCAAAATACTTCAGGGCGGTTTAAATAGTCTTTATTAAAATGTACAAATTCCTTATATCTATTTATAAGCCAGTTCTTGAATTTTACCTCAGTCGTCAGATAGTAGGGAAAAAAGAAACGTGTTGCAAGCAGAATACAAATGTGAAAGCTGAAACTCAAGTACAATCGGTGCATGATCTGAAAGAAATATTGGTCCTATATCTGTTTTTATACCCCTCTCATCACCATACGTTCAGCAATTAGAAAAATGTCGATTCTGGAGAGCGTCTTATGCGCCTTGGAAAGACAGGTAAAATTTGAGTAGAAGGGATTTTGCTGTCTCCAGATATCCCGCAGTGCTAAGTTCTGCATTATTTTTTTTAAACATCTTACCCTCTAGATTATCTTTTTTTTGTTTTAACTGTTTGACATTATGTCTTAGCCTATCAATCGGGCATTGTGGTGCCATATTGTAATCTCCTCCCATAATTAAAGAGCCTTCCGTGAAGGATAATAATTTGGTCTGCAAAGTGTTCCAAAATTTTGGATCAAATACATTAGGGCCGTATGTATTACATAATGTATACATCTTCTGGGCAATCTTTATTTTCAGTAGTACATATCTCCCCCCGATGTCAGCCTCAAAATGTGTGACTTCGGTATCAATTTTCTTTCCTATTAGAATTGCTACCCCCCTTTTTCCTCTTAACACTAGGTGCAAAATAGATTTCTTTTACCCATGTTGATTTAAGTTTTAAAGATTCTTCAGCTGATAAATGGGTTTCTTGAATAAAACCTATGTCAGTCTGGATCTTTCGCAGGTGATTAAGGATTGCTTTCTCTTTATAGGGGTAGATATACCACCTACATTCCAAGATACTATTTTACAATTTTTATTCAGCATATTCATTTATACATTAAGAAGGGAGAAAGAGAAGAGAGAAAGAAAAAAAAATAAATAAATAAATAAAATTAAATAAATAAAAAAAAAATAAAATAAAAAAAAATAATAATAATAATAATAAAAAAAAATAAAATAATAATAATAATTTAAAATTAGACACCTAAATTTTCTCCGCACAGGTGGGGGTTGGTCCTAGGACTCACGTCTAGAAGAGACACGGTCCTTTCCCATAAGCAAAAACCTATAGCTTACACTCAGTCTAATAATCAGATATTCAATATTGCTGTTATTAAGCTTAGGAACCCAGTGTGTTATAGAAGCTCTCAGCCAGTTGAGCTTCTTCAAAGAAGTGTGTGACTTCCCCAACTTTAACCTTAATTTGTAGGGGTACATTATGGTTGCCTGGTACCCTTTTGTATCAGTTTGGAACAAATAGGAGCAAGCTCCCTTCTCCTTGCTGCAGTGTCAGCGGAGAAATCTTGAAACATAAGGATTGTAGCGTCCTCCAGCCTTAAGAGGCTGTTGTTTGCGATAATGCTGGAATAAGGTAAGTTTGTCTTGAAAATTTAATATTCTAGCGATAACAGGCCTAGGCCTAGTTCTATCTTTATTGCCTGAGCGAGGTAGACCAAGTCTGGTGCGCTCTCTCCACTGGGATGGGATATAGGGTAGATGGCATCTTTAAAATTGTAGGCAAGGGTTTCTGATATAAAATTAACAAGATTGTCATATTGTTTGTTCTTCCGGAAGGCCTATAATTCTTATATTATTTCTTCTAGAACGATTTTCTAGATCTTCTAATTTGTTTTGAATTTTCTGTACGTTATTATTTTATACCTTCTAGATTAGAACTATGCGTTATTGTTAGATCTTCCAGGTCCGAAACTCTTTGTTCGGCTTCCTGCAGCCTATTGGAGAATTGACGAACCTCTTGTGTCAGAGAAAGAAAATCTGTTTGATTTCAGCTCTAAGAGCCTCAAATTTAGGAGAGAGCGCATCAGATATACTAGCGACTAAGCTGTGAATATTGGTTACTTCTTGTAGCAACTGGTACATTTAACATAGTTGGTTGCGCTTCTGTGGGAGGCTCCTGATTACCCTTCAATTTTCTGTCTCTCTGTCTTGCTGCCATGGCTGTAGAAATATTCCGGGGTGAGGTGTGAAGGAATTTATCCATGTGCCAGAAAAGAAAAGAGAATTAAAAAAAATTGAAGTGAGGCAATTTATCTAAGTGAAGATCAATACAGGGAGTGAACTTAATTTAGAGTTAAGTTTGAGAAGGTGAAGCGTTCTCAAATAGACAAGTGAGGATAGGGATGTGCACTATTGTGACCAGTGAGGGGAAAAGAAAAGGGGAGAGAGAAAAAAAAAAAAAAAAAAGAAAAAAAAGAAAGGAAAAATAATAAACTGTGAATTAAATCGTGTTATTTAGATCCAGCCAGGGATGCAGAGATCAGGGACGTTATTAATGTTAGGCAATTTTATGCCAATTTGTTAATTGTCTTACTGTTGCTAATCTTCAAAAGACACAATAAAGGAAATGGTATTTCTGAAAGCAGCAACAGCAATTTCTTAATTAGATTTATATCCAAGAAAATATTATTCCAGCAATTATATACAGTATATTTTATAGGGTAAGCAAACATATTCACAGTGACCTAGTTATATCCTGGTTCAGTCAGTTTCATTGTATTTTATTTTCAGAGAAGTTAAAATATCTCTTCTTTAAAGAAAATTTATAAGGTAGTTTTAACTAATGATCTTTATATTTCTATATAAACTTTCTCCCTGTCCAATAGTAAGGGATAGTATTTTATTTTCAGGGAACGTAGGAGATTTATTCTTAGGAAAGAGTTTATTAGATAATATAACTGAGGATCTTTATCTCTATATAGCCCTTCCCTCCAAGCAGTAATAATGGGTAATATATCCTGAAAAAGGTTATAGTAAATTTCTCTGGTATTGAATTATTAATTCCTTATTCACACTCAATAACCTTTGATTTTTTTTTTCCTCCCCTTCTCCCCTCCCTTCTCTCTCCCCCTGAGAATGTTTCACTTTTTAGAGGAGAAAGTACAATGTCTTTTTACATACTATGCACATTTTACACATTCTTAAGCATTAACATTTTTGCCTAGATTTGCTCAATACATTGATATGACAAAAATTGTAGCGACAAGTAATATAGTTAAATAAAATTAAATGCGCCAAACAAATCATATGCAGAAAAAAGAATCATATAAGGAGCCAATGAAAAAAAAAAAAAAAAAAAAGTTCCTTTATATAGTTAATAAAGTTCAGCCAGTTCCTTGTATGTATGCAGCTCGTCACCTTACCTGGGTCATTCTATGCATCAGCGTTCAACTAATAGCCAGGTAGGTGGGGCGGAAAGAGCCTTCAATATGAGAAAATGCCAAAATTGCTGATACCTATTAGAGGGGTTAATTATACAGCCATCTTCCATAGCATTTTTACCAGGATCCATACAGTGTTCCCCAGGACATGCAGCTCTGGTTGGTATCCCCCCAAAAAAGGTGAAGAGAGAAAAACATGCTCCCAGATTGAGCACCTCCTAATTTAGCGCCTTACCCACAGCGTCTCGAGGAACCAGAGCAGAGATATGCAGAGGCGCTGCACAGGGAGATCTCAGCGGCAACTGCCAGGCTAGCTACACACAGCCCCGACCTCCCACGCAGCACCGGTGGGGGAGGGGGGATTCTCCAGCAAGCTTTCAGTCCGGCACCGAGCAGAGCCGCTTCGAGTACTTATCGCTCCCTGCTTGAAGATGGCGGCTCCGCCACCACACTTCAGCTCAGTCTCACGGATGATTTCTGTCTCCCTCGCAACTTCGGTGGGGGAGAGGAAGGTATGTGGGGGTCCGCCGCGCTGCTGTGGGTACTCAGGGCAGGAGTCAGGAAAAAAAAACATCAGGTCCTTTGTTAGTGCAGCAGTGTTGATATATGTAAATAGCCTTATCCTCCAACGCAGCACCGGTGGGGGAGGAAAGGGTATGGAGAGAATCTGCTGTTATCCTGCAGGTAAATAGGGCCAGGTTCAAGGCAGTTTATCAGTATAGCAGAGAGAGTGTATAAAGATAGCCTCAACCTCCCACGCAGCACCGGTGGGGGGAGGGAGGCACTCTGTTCCTCTTTGAAGTTATATCACAAGTTCTAATATATATAAAAAGAGGAAGCCCAAGGTATAGGCTTTTTGCAAGCTGACTAATAATGTCAGCACAGTGGGATGTCTGTCCACTGTCTGGTTCCAGGAGCGTTGATACAGGCTATCCAAGAAGCTACCCAGGTCCCTGGGTTTGGCACGAGAAACTCCACCAGCAGCTGCAGGACTGGAAGGTAATCACACACAGGTGTGTGCAGTTAGCTCCTCCTCCGGAAACCCAGAGAACATGCAATTTTAAGCAACTTTCTAATTTACTCCTATTATCAATTTTTCTTTGTTCTCTTGCTATCATTATTTGAAAAAAAAGGCATCTAAGGTTTTTTTTGGTTCAGTACTCTGGACAGCCCTTTTTTTATTGGTGGATGAATTTATCCACCAATCAGCAAGGACAACCCAGGTTGTTCACCAAAAATGGGCCGGCATCTAAACTTACATTCTTGCATTTCAAATAAAGATACCAAGAGAATAGAAAAAAATTGATAATAGGAGTAAATTAGAAAGTTGCTTAAAATTTCATGCTCTATCTGAATGAGGAAAGAAAAAATTTGGGTTCAGTGTCCCTTTAAGCCCCCACACATTATCAAAATTCCCCTTTGGTGTTCCAAGATAAGGTTGGCTAGCTGTTTAATAAAGGCTGATTGGTTGGTATTTGGGGTATAGAAGGAGACCAAGGTAATCGGTCGTCCCTATAGAAGTCCCACCAGAATAATGTATCTACCTAGTTTATCCCTCACTATCTTAATATCTTGAAACAGGATATTCTTTTTAATCAAAATTCCTACCCCATGTTTTTTAGATTTGGCATGAGATGCAAAATAACAGGTACCATACTTGATGCTAAATGTGTTTGGTTCTTTTCCTTTGCGGAAATGGGATTCTTGTATGAATATTAAGATTTGTTTCTATGGAAATCTCTCAATGCTTGTGAACGTTTTGCAGGTATATTTAGTTCCTGTGTATTGATAGACTGAATCTTTAGTGTGTTGGGTTCTAGTTTTTTGTGGCTGCGTTCAGACATTGTGGTTTATCTTAAGTCTGTTAGGGCATTTATGAAGATTATTGTCTAGGCAGTGGTATATATAGCTCATGACTTTAAAGTATACTAAGTTTTGCAGCGTGAAAAGATAGAGATGAAAAGAGGTAGAATACAGTTTTAACAGGTTAAACATTTTGAACAAATACATTTTCAAAGAACAATGAACTAACTCTGGTGAGGAAACGATTCCCCCTCAATGGCCTTTCAATAAGGCATGTATTTATTGTACAATGAACCATAACTATCATTACTTAATTAACCCTAAGCATAACAATTGTGATATTTTCATGCCCTGCGTGGCGCTACATGCAATATACTAATAACAACTGGTCTCTAGTAATGTGTCTTAACCATCTTTGCAATCCTACGGCTGATCCACAGGGAACACATTTAAGTAGACTTACTTATTATAATATTTATACAAGAACATTTAACAATTCAACCATGCGACTTATAGATAAGGCCATACTATATGATTATAATCTAAGACAGTAAGGTAGATTGTGTCCTAGAATCTGAGTGCTATGACACTACTAGCTGCCCAAGGGCAGCACAATTACAATAAACATTGTCTATATGAAAACTAAATATGTGTTATTTCTATGAGTCCTTAAATGCAAACATAAATATAACAACAACATATACGACCTGTAATAATTGAAATATGGGCCTAAAGGTAAGAGCTGAAGAGTCCTCCTTTTTAGGCAGCGAGTGTTCATTTGAGAGTTCCATCCAGTGTACGATTTCTAGACACCCTGGTCCACGGCATTCTCTGGGGTTTGGGTGTGTGGAGCTTGTGAGCTCCCAGGGTTTATTTTTGCATGAGATGGAGGAGCTTCAAAAGTAATGTTGAGGCTTTTAGCGATAGTATCCAGATCCTCCAAGTCCTTGTAAATTAAAGTTTTGCATCTTTGTGTACCAATAGGCTAAAAGGGAAGCCCCATCAGTATTTTATGTTGTGTTCCTGCAAGGTGGCTGTGATGAAATGTAAGTATCTTCTTCTTTCAATAGTTGCAGGACATAAGTCCTGATATATTTGGAGATTGTGTCCCTGGTGTGTTAATACTTTATGAATTCTGGCCTGTTTCCATATGGCCTCTTTTTGTTGGAAGTTAACAAACTTCATGATAACATCCCTAGGAGGGTTTGGTGGACTAGGTTTTGGCCTGAGGGCACGGTGGGCTCGTTCTATTGATGCTGCAGAAAGCTCTAAAGTGGGTTCCAAGTGTTTAAAGAGCCGTAATAGATATTCCAGAAGAGATTCTTGCGTAATCTCTTCAGGTATGCCCCTTATCCTCAGGTTACTGCAGCGACCCTGATTGTCGAGGTCTTCAACTTTTAGTTGAAGGGACTGTACTATCGAGTTCTGGCAATTCAGATGTTGTGTGATCTCACTAACTAGTGTTTCTAACTGTTCTTGTCCCTCTTCAATATATTCAATTTTTGAGTTCATGTCATTCATGTCTTTTCTTAGGGAAGAAATTTAGTTTTTGATGAATGATTTCAAGTCAGCAATGTCACTTTTAGAAGGTAGAGATGCTATGTTTTTGCTGGATCTGTGACAGCTTGTCTTGTGGGAGTGAGTGATCTTCCTCAGTTGTCTTGGAATCCATTATTGGAACTTGTGTAGATGGACTTAGGATGCCAGTAGTGTCTCTCTCTTTAGGTTTAAAAAAGGAGTTAACTGGAGCAGTACTATTTTTTGATAAGACTTTACAGGATCTTGATGATTTCCTTGCTGCCATGTGGTTGTTAACTGTATTTAGAGATGTATCTGTGGTAAAGATATCCTAAGCAGTTATCATATCATGCTAGCAAGAGAATATGTGCTTGAACTATAAAACTTTTACTTATTTAGGTTAACATAAATATTTCCCTGCCAGGTATACTTTATTATAAGAACCACAGGTGTATCCTCATTCAGCAAATCTGAGTATAAAGTTCTGATGTTGCTATCCTGTCTTGTACAGCATGGTGGCTTTCTCAGCAAGCGTTGTATTTAAAGCACATGCGTAATTTTTATCATTTTTACTTTGTTTTTATTTTTTATTTTATTTTTTGACCATTTGTACCCAGGGCAAATGTCCTCAACGAATCACTAGGCTCGCTGTTCAAAGGAACCTCTTCTATAGCCTAACAGGGTTAATCATGACCGTCTTTGATAGTGTAAAATTATGGGGCACGTCAGCAGCCTCCGCTTCCCCTGTGTTGTGTATTGGCTGACCAGTTGTCTATGTGGCTTAAAAAATGCTGCGGGTCACTGCCAGTTATCTCACCCAGGTTGTGTAGCTATTTTAGGATTTATATTTATTTTACAGGCAACTTTGTATTTATTTTAGCTAGGTACAATAGCTATTAAATAGTTAATAACTATTTAATAGCTACCTAGTTAAAATAATTACAAAATTACCTGTAAAATAAATCCTAACCTAAGTTACAATTAAACCTAACACTACACTATCAATAAATAAATTAACTAAACTACCTACAATTACCTACAATTAAATCAACTAAACTAAATTACAAAAAAAACAAACACTAAATTACAACAACAAAAAAAAGATTACAAGAATTTTAAACTAATTACACCTACTCTAAGCCCCCTAAAAAAATAACAAAGCCCCTCAAAATAAAAAAATGCCCTACCCTATTCTAAAATAAAAAGTTAACAGCTCTATTACCTTACCAGCCCTTAAAAGGGCCTTTTGCATGCCCCAAAGAAATCAGCTCTTTTGCCTGTAAAAAACATACAATACCCCCCAACATTACAACCCACCACCCACATACCCCTAATCTAACCCACCCAAACCCCCCTTAAAAAAACCTAACACTAAGCCCCTGAAGATCTTCCTACCTTATCTTCACCCAGCCGGTATCACCGATCCGTCCAGAAGAGGGTCCGAAGTCTTCATCCTATCCGGGCAGAAGAGCTCCTCCAGAGGGTCCGAAGTCTTCATCCTATCCGGGCAGAAGAGGACATCCGGACCGGCAGACATCTTCATCCATGCGGCATCTTCTATCTTCTTCCATCCGGCGCGGAGCGGGACCATCTTGAAGCAGCCGACGCGGAGCCATCCTTCTTCACCGACAGACTAACGACGAATGAAGGTTCCTTTAAATGACGTCATCCAAGATGGTGTCCCTCGAATTCCGATTGGCTGATAGGATTCTATCAGCCAATCGGAATTAAGGTAGGAAAAATCTGATTGGCTGATTGAATCAGCCAATCAGATTCAAGTTCAATCCGATTGGCTGATCCAATCAGCCAATCAGATTGAGCTCGCATTCTATTGGCTGATCGGAACAGGCAAAAGAGCTGATTTCTTTGGGGCATGCCCCGCAAAAGGCCCTTTTAAGGGCTGGTAAGGTAATAGAGCTGTTAACATTTTATTTTAGAATAGGGTAGAACATTTTTTTATTTTGGGGGGCTTTGTTATTTTTTTAGGGGGCTTAGAGTAGGTGTAAATAGATTAAAATTCTTGTAATCTTTTTTTTTTTTGTAATTTAGTTTAGTTGATTTAATTGTAGGTAATTGTAGGTAGTTTAGTTAATGTATTTATTGATAGTGTAGTGTTAGGTTTAATTGTAACTTAGGTTAGGATTTATTTTACAGGTATTAACTATTTATTTAATAGGTAGCTATTAAATAGTTATTAACTATTTAATAGCTATTGTACCTAGTTAAAATAAATACAAAGTTGCCTGTAAAATAAATATAAATCCTAAAATAGCTACAATATAATTATTCGTTATATTGTAGCTATATTAGGGTTTATTTTACAGGTAAGTATTTAGTTTTAAATAGGAATAATTTATTAAAGTGTAGTGTTAGGTGTAATTGTAACTTAGGTTAGGATTTATTTTACAGGTAAATTTCTCTTTATTTTAACTAGGTAGCTATTAAATAGTTAATAACTATTTAATAGCTATTGTACCTAGTTAAAATAAATTGAAATTTGCCTGTAAAATAAATATAAATCCTAAGATAGCTACAAGATAATTATTATTTATATTGTAGCTATATTAGGGTTTATTTTAAAGGTAAGTATTTAGTTTTAAATAGGATTAATTTAGTTAATAATAGAAATATTATTTAGATTTATTTAATTAATATTTAAGTTGGGGGGGGTTAGGGTTAGACTTAGGTTTAGGGGTTAATACATATATTATAGTTGCGGCGGGGTCAGGGAGCGGCAGTTTAGGGGTTAATACATATATTATAGTTGCGGCGGGGTCAGGGAGCGGCGGTTTAGGGGTTAACATATTTATTATAGCTTGCGGTGGGCTCCGGGAGTGGCGGTTTAGGGGGTAATACATTTATTTAGTTGCAGCGGTGTAGGGGGGGGCAGATTAGGGGTGTTTAGACTCGGGGTACATGTTAGGGTGTTAGGTGTAGACAGCTCCCATAGGAATCAATGGGATGTCTGGGAGTAGCGAACATGAACTTTCGCTATGGTCAGACTCCCATTGATTCCAGGGCGGCGGATTGAAAACCAGGTACGCTGGGCCGGAAAAGTGCCGAGCGTACCTGCTAGTTTTTGATAACTAGCAAAAGTAGTTCAGATTGTGGCGCACTTGTATGCGGAACATCTGGAGTGACGTAAGAATCGATCTGTGTCGGACTGAGTCCGGCGGATCGAAGCTTACGTCACTAAATTCTACTTTTGCCGGTCTCTAGCCTTTGATAACTAAGGCGAATCAGCCTCGCCACAAATACGCTGCGGAATTCCAGCGTATTTGAGGTTGACGGCTTCATAACTACCCCCCATACCCTCTATTGAAGAGAAAACGTTACATTTGTTTTTTAAAACAGACAATATCACAACAGTGGCATATGTCAATCATCAAGGAGGGACTCGCAGTCCTTCGGTTTTGGAGAAGTATCTCGGATACTTTCTTGGACAGAATCCAACTCTTGTCTAATTTCTGTGATTCATATCCCAGGTGTAGACAATTGGGAAGGGATTATATCAGCCATCAGTCTTTATATCCGGGGGAGTGCTCTCCATCCAGATGTGTTTCTTTCATCTTGTACAGATGTCAGGTCTTCCAGAAATAGATCTGATGGTCTCTTGTCTAAACAAGAAGCTTTCCAGATACTTTTCCAGGTCATAGGAACCTCAGGTAGAGATGGTGGATGCTCTAGCAGTTCCTTGGTTTTTTACCAACCTGCTTACATTTTTCCGCCTCTGGTTATTTTTACAAGGGTGATCTCCGAGATCATAATGGAACGATATTATGTGCTTCTGATAGCACCAGCTTGGCATCTCAAATTTTGGTATGCAGACCTTGTCAGGATGTCCAGTTGTATCAAAAGACTTCTAGTCTATTTGTTATTTTTTCTGGCTCCAGGAAAGGTCAGAAAGCCTCTGTTTTTTCCCTAGCTTTTTGGTTGAGACTTTTAATTCACAAAGCTCATTTGGAGGCGGGGCAGTCTCCTCAGAGAATTACAGCTCATTCTACTAGATCAGATGCCACTTCTTGGGCTCTCAAGAATGAAGCTTCAGTTAATCAAATTTTCAAAACAGCCAGTGGCATCACTAGGGTTGGTGTCACCCGGTGCGGTACGTTATGGTGTCACCCCCCCTCCCCCCAGAAAGCAGACACGCACAAACACAAAAATACAGGCACACACACATACAAAATCTCAGACACACTTAAAAAACACACTAGGATGCACACACAAACACTCGGAAACACACTCAGACACACGCACAAAAAACACTCAGACACACACACAAAAACACTCAGACACACACACAAAAACACTCAGGCACACACACAGAAACACTCAGACACACACAGAGCCCACACACACACACACACACAGAGCCCCCACACACACACACACAGAGCCCACACACACACACACACACAAAAACACTCAGACACACACATACAAAATATGTAAACTGCACTGCATTAATTATAAAGCTCATGCCTAGAGATGCTCCCTGGCTCAGCAGAGCATCAAATGAAAGATAAACAGAGCACTCTAAAAATAAATCACTAAAGAAAAGGTTTAGGCGCGCAAACTATGAAAATTCTGCTCTCTAACTCTGTTCCAAGTCTTTCAGTGCACAGCCCCGGGCCGCGTGTCTACCGCTTCTTATGGCCAAGCACCTCTGCTCTCTGCCCACCCCCAGACCCCCGCCTGCCCTCCCCTCCTATCTCTTCAGTGTGAACTTAGTGTACCGTAACCGTACCAGTCTGGTGGGCATCATACGTGGCTCCTTCACTTTAGAGACAGTGACAGGCAGTCATGCGGTACAGCAGTGAATGACTCCACTGCTCCACACGCCACTGAGCAGTGAGCACAGATAGGCAGGCAGGTTTAGGCTAGCAGCGCAACTTTGCAAGCCCCACGGCACACCCACAACATTCATAGTGAAATTGGGCAGTGGAGGAGCAGAGTACAAACAAGCAAAAGCAGCCGGGAAAACTATTTGTGGAAATTGCAGCGCTGGCTCAAAAAAATGAAGTGTCTACAACTTCCCCAGTCCCACTAATGTTCACAAATGCTGGCCCCTCTAATAAAAAAATATATGCATCTCTACATTGTATTTCTTTGAATTTCAATAGAATTTAAAAAAAAAAAAAAAAAAAAATTTTTGGTGGTGTCACCCCCCGCACCCCCTAGTGACGCCACTGAAAACAGCAACTTGGTCTTCTTTTCATACTTTTTCTAATTTTACCATTTTTATGTATTTGCTTCTTCAGAAGCAGCCTTTGGTAGAAATGTTCTTCAGGCAGTTGTCTCAATTCTAATGCCATTGATTTGAGAAATAGCTGTTTTTATTTTATCCCTCCCTCTCTAGTGACTCATGGACTTCCACATCTTGGGTATTATATCCCATACGTCACTAGCTCATGGACTCTTGCCAATTACATGAGAGAAAACATAATTTATGTAAAAAAACTTACCTGATAAATTAATTTCTTTCATTGTGGCAAGAGTCCATGAGACCCACCCTATTTTTGTGGTTATGATTTTTTTGTATAAAGTACAATATTTTTTCCAGTTCCTCTTTTTGTATGCTTTTTGCTCCTTTTTATACACCTCACTTCTTGGCTATACGTTAAACTGAGGTATGAGTGAGGTGTACTTATTGGCATTTTGAGGTTTGGGAAACTTTGCCCTCTCCTGGTAGGAATATATATCCCATAAGTCACTAGCTCATGGACTCTTGCCACTATGAAAGAAATTAATTTATCAGGTAAGTTCTTACATAAATTATGGGTTTTTTTTTCTACCTCCTCCGATAGGCATTACCCTTATGAGGGGTTATTCTATTTAGTTTTAGTCATTTTAGTCTCTTATCATCACTGCCTGAAGAGTTAGACTAAGTTGTCTCATCTGATGAATTTAAGCACCTCATTATTTTGTGTTCTCCATAAATAAACTTTGTTATTCTGATTAAATCTCTATCAATTTTGTGTTTCTTTTTTCAGACATATATTTATTAATCTCTTCACCCATTCTCTAATACTCATTTTCTTAATTTCCTTATTTATATCATATATATTCTATTAATAGTTTGATCAGTTTTATGGTACAATCAGTTAGGATAGATTCATATTTCTGCTTACATTCTTCAGTGAGATCACTGAATGATGGAAATGTTTTTATTCTCAACCCTCTAGGGATGATATTATTTTAACTGTAGAAATGAATCATACCAATATTCCATTGCCTTTTTGTTTGTTTTTTCAAATGTTTTTTTTTTTAATCCTTCAAATTTCTTACCCAGCCAGTTCCTCTATCATCTACTTCCTTAATATTTTTATTTTGCAAAACAAATGTGTGTTTTATTACATTGTCTGTCCATTTTTAATCTCTGCATCCAAATCAAATGCAACCATATTAACACATGGGGGCCGATTTATTAAAGTGCGGACAGACATGATACAAAGCAGCGTATCATGTCCGCCGCACATCGATAAATGCCGACAGTATACGCTGTCAGCATTTATCATTGCACAAGCAGTTCTTGTGAACTGCTTGTGCAATGCCGACCCCTGCAGATTCACGGCCAATCAGCCGCTAACTGGCGGTGTCAATCAGCCCGATCGTATAGGATTGGACGTTTCCGGCGAGCCTAAAGGCTCACATGGAAACAGGGGCATCAAGCTCCATTCAGAGTTTGATAATTCGGCACCATGGTCTATACTGAAATTTTGAAAAAGAAAGGAAACTATTTAGGCCTCCTTGCTCAACAAGTTAACAAAGAAGTTTGTAAGATATATGTGAAAAAAGTAACCAAAAGCTAGAACAGGTTAAATTCCCTGGTGCTACTTCCCCCAGAATATATATATATGATTTGTACACATTTAGTATTGGAATAGAGAATACGAGGGTTTATAGTGCACATCTACTCTTTTAAAGTGCTAAATTGTAAAATTAATTTTATTAATTAATTTTAAAAGGTTATTAAAAGACTATGGCCTAGATTAAGAGTTTTGCGTTATGGTGCGGTACGGCTATACCGCTAAAAAAATGGACTATTGCGCGTGGAATGGCCGGTAACACATATTACAAGTTGCGGCGGTATAGGCGGTAAATGCTTGCGTTACAGCCTATACCGACACAATCAATTCCGCTATCTGAGACTAGTAGTTAGGGATTTTGCAAAACAAAAATGTTTCACAAAACTCATAACTAAAATGTTACAAAGTACAGTAACACCCATAAACTACCTATTAACCCCTAAACTGTCACTCTCCCGCATCGCCAACGCTAAATAAATCTAGTAACCCCTAATCCGCCGCTCCCTGACACTAAATAAAATTATAGCCCCTAATCCGCCACCCCCGACATCACCGACACTAAATAAACCTATTAACCCCTAAACCACCAGCCCCCACATCGTAACGAATATACTAAACCTATTAACCCCTAAACCGCCCCCCCACATCGCAAAACACTAAATTAAACTATTAACCCCATAACCTATCACCCCCCAACTTTAAATTAAAAGTTACAATATAACTATATTAAAATAAATAAAAACTTACCTGTGAAATAAAAAAAATAAGATTAAACTATAAATTAACCTAACATTACTATTCTAATAAAATAAAAAAACTACCAATTCAAATTCCTAAATTACATGATTAAAAAAAACTAACACAACGAAAAAATAAAAAAACCTAAATTACAAATTTTAAAAATCCTAAAACTATGAAAAAAATGTAAAAATCTAACATTACAAAAAATAATAAACACTTAAAATACGAAAAATAAAAACTCTTAAGTCCCCCCAACAGTAAAACCCCCCACACAACCTACCCCCAAAATAAAAAACATAAGTCTAAAAAAACCTAAGCTACCCATTGCCCCTAAAGGGGCATTTGTATGGGCATTGCCTTTAAAAGGACATTTTTTACAGTGCCCAAAGCCCTAATTGCATTTATTATTATGTATTATTATATTTTATTATATTATTTGCTGTTCAAATCAGCCAATAGGATTTAAGTAGCTCTCATCCTATTTGAGTTTATTTTGAAATAGTTTTTATTAAGTTTTTATAATAATAATAACATACTCAGGCATGTACAATCAACATATCAGTGTAATCAGCAAATTTCCATTTTAGTCCATTCTTTGTAGTACTTAGTAACTCTTCAACAAGGTAATAGGTAAGTAATAGGTCCCGGCTCTCAGTCACATTCTTAAACTTATATTACAAAGCTACTATAAAGGTTTGTTATCTCTCCGCACTCTAGCTTCATGGTGCATAATGTATGGTTCCCATTGTATAACAAAATTTTCCTTAGTGTTTAGAGTTTCTGCTGCCATGCTTGCTATTTCATAATGGTGTGCTATCTGTTTTTCAATAAACCCAAAACTAGGGGGTTGTAGATTTCCAAAACTGTGCCACCCTAATCCTTACCACTGTACAGATTGTCATAACTAACTTTTGGTGTCGTTTTGGTATATGTGGCAATGGTAAGTGTAATAACGCATGTTCAGGAGATAATGTGACCTGCTTCTGGAAAATGGAGCTAAGGAGATCAGAGGTTCGCTCCCAAATCCCTCTAATTTTGTCACAATGCCACCACATGTGC
This sequence comes from Bombina bombina, assembly GCF_027579735.1. Taxonomy (NCBI): domain Eukaryota; kingdom Metazoa; phylum Chordata; class Amphibia; order Anura; family Bombinatoridae; genus Bombina; species Bombina bombina. The sequence continues at coordinate 1,025,695,769 of NC_069503.1, read as the reverse complement.
ATATACTGTATGTTCCTCTATCACCACACCCCCTGTAGCAAAGCTTTGGAGATGAGCCTTCGGAACTCCCAAACCTAGTTGGGTGCAAGTACCATCTAAAGGCCACCTTGAGGTAGTTTTCTTTAAGCACAGCATTATGTGAGAATGATAGTCCCTTGGCTAAGCTTGAGTTCCATGTCTTTAAAGGCCAGGTCTTATCCAAATCCTGTTCCCATTTCATAATAGTTGGTGATTTAATCTCTCTAAAGCTATTGTTAAACGTAGGGTATAATATAGTGATCATACCATGTGTCAGGTCCTTAGCTAAACATAAGGATTCAAATATAGTGGATGTCGGTGTCCTAAAAAGACCAGTCAACTCTTGATTTCAGTTGCAGATAGTGATACTATATGTTTCTGTCATCAGGATCAATGGCTTTATATTGCTCATATGAGATGAAACTGTCACCCACAAACACATCAGCTATTCTATAAAGCCCCTTGTTGACCCATTTCTGCTGTGTAAGTGAATCTATTGAAGTTTGTGGTAGTATCAAAGGTGTTAGAATTGTCCTGGATTAAGGGAAATTTAGCAGTCAGTTTATTCCACAGAAAAATAGTGTGTGATATCGCTACATGCTTATATATTAAAGGCTGTCTATATTTTTTTGGAGTCCATAATAATTTGGGTCTGGTCTGTGTCAGCAACTGCAGATTCAATTTGTGTCCATAAAGGCTGATGTGCACTGTTGAATCAATGTAATGTCTGGGCCATTCATGCCGAGTAATAATAAGAGGTTAGATGTGGGAGACCCACCCCCCCCATTTCTCCTATGAGTGCTCATAATCTTTTTATTAATCCTAGCTCTCCTCCCCTGCCAGACAAAACGCAGAAGGTCTTTCTGAAGAGCATTAAAGGGACACTAAACCCAAATTTTTTCTTTAGTGATTTAGACAGAACATGCAATTTTAAGCAACTTTCTAATTTACTCCTATTATCAAATTTTCTTCATTCTCTTGCTATCTTTATTTGAAATGCAAGAATGTAAGTTTAGATGCCGGCCCATTTTTGGTGAATAACCTGGGTTATTCTTGCTGATTGGTGGATAAATTCATCCACCAATAAAAAAAGTGCTGTCCAAAAAAGAAGCTTAGATGCCTTCTTTTTCAAATAAAGATAGCAAGTGAACGAAGAAAAATTGATAATAGGAGTAAATTAGAAAGTTGCTTAAAATTGCATGCTCTATCTGAATCACAAAATAAAATTTTTGGTTTCAGTGTCCCTTTAAGCTCAGCTATTGGAATAGAGATCGGCAAAGATCGAAATAAATATAGTAATTGCGGTAGCAGAGTCATTTTAGTGGAAACAACTTTTCCATAAAAAGATATCTTGAGCCTTCGCCACTTAATGATTAAATTTCTGATATGTGCAAACATTCGGCTAGATTTAGAGTTCTGCGGCCAAAGGGGTGCGTTAGCTACGCGTGCTTTTTTTCCCCCGCACCTTTTAAATACCGCTGGTATTTAGAGTTCACAGAATGGCTGCGTTAGGCTCCAAAAAAGGGAGCGTAGAGCATATTTACCGCCACTGCAACTCTCGATACCAGCGGTGCTTACGGACGCGGCCAGCTTCAAAAACGTGCTCGTGCACGATTCCCCCATAGGAAACAATGGGGCTGTTTGAGCTGAAAAAAACCTAACACCTGCAAAAAAGCAGCGTTAAGCTCCTAACGCAGCCCCATTGTTTCCTATGGGGAAACACTTCCTAAGTCTGCACCTAACACCCTAACATGTACCCCGAGTCTAAACACCATGCCCCGCAAATGGCCCTTTTAAGGGCTCGTAAGGTAAAAGAGCTTTTCAATTTGTATTTTAGAATAGGGTAGGGCATTTTTTTATTTTGGGGGGCTTTGTTATTTTATTAGGGGGCTTAGAGTAGTTGTAATTAGTTTAAAATTATTATAATATTTTTGTAATGTTTGTAAATATTTTTTTATTTTTTGTAACTTAGTTCTTTTTTATTTTTTGTACTTTAGTTAGTTTATTTAATTGTATTTAATTGTAGGTATTGTATTTAATTAATTTATTGCTAGTGTAGTGTTAGGTTTAATTGTAACTTAGGTTAGGATTTATTTTACAGGTAAGTATTTAGCTTTAAATAGGAATAATTTATTTAATAAGAGTTAATTTATTTCATTAGATTTAAATTATATTTAACTTAGGGGGGTGTTAGTGTTAGACTTAGATTTAGGGGTTAATACATTTATTATAGTAGCGGCGAGGTCCGGTCGGCAGATTAGGGGTTAATAAGTGTAAGTAGGTGTCGGTGACGTTGAGGGGGGCAGATTAGGGGTTAATAAATATAATATAGGGGTCAACGGTGTTGGGGGCAGCAGATTAGGGGTACATAAGTATAACGTAGCTGGCGGCGGTGTGCGGTCGGCAGATTAGGGGTTAAAAAATTTTAATTGAGTGGTGGCGATGTGGGGGGACCTTGGTTTAGGGGTACATAGGTAGTTTATGGGTGTTAGTGTACTTTAGAGCACAGTAGTTAAGAGCTTTATGAACCGGCGTTAGCCCAAAAAGCTCTTAACTCCTGTTTTTTTTCTGCGGCTGGAGTTTTGTCATTAGATTTCTAACGCTCACTTCAGCCACGACTCTAAATACCGGCGTTAGAAAGATCCCATTGAAAAGATAGGATACGCAATTGACGTAGGGGGATCTGCGGTATGGAAAAGTCGCGACCCTTTCCTGACTGACTCCAAATACAGCTAACAGCTAACGCCAAACTCTAAATCTAGCCGATAGGGAGATAATTTACTTGGTATAAGGAATAAATATTGGCTGGAAGGTATATTCACAGGTATGTAAGTTTTTTTTGAGCCCATTTGAAAGAGAAGTTAAGTTCTAAATGTTTTTTAGTGTGTTGGGGTAAGTTGATGCTGAGCGCCTCACACTTATCCTCTTTTATTTTATAGCCAGACAGAATTCCATAATGGTTAAGTGTTGAATATAGTGGTGGGAGGGAGAGTAGTGGTTTAGTTAATGATAGTATTATATCGTCCGCAAATAGCGAAACTTTATATTCATTAGTCCCTACTCTGAGTCCAGATATGTCAGGGTCACATCTGATTTGAATAGCTAGTGGTTCAATACATAGTGCGAATAATAGTGGGGGCAACCCTGCCTCGTCCCATTCCTGATCTGTATTGGCTTGGATTGATATCCTGAGAGTTTGACAAAAGCTGAAGGGTACGAGTAAAGGGTGGCAAGAGCATCGTGAAAAACTCCAGTGATACCTGTTTTTCCAGTACCGCAAACATATAGTTCCAATTGATTCTGTCAAACGCCTTCTCTGCGTCCAAAGAAAGGAACAGAGAAGGCGTTTTTTCAACCGTGGCTACATTAATCAGGTCAATAATCTTACGAGTGTTATCTGGGGCTTCTCTGTTTCTTATGAACCCCACTTAGTCTGGGTGGATTAATGTTTTGAGAATGGGATTAAGTCTATTCGCCAGAATTTTTGTAAACATTTTTACGTCTTGATTAATCAATGAGATGGACCTATAAATTTGACAGTGCTGTTTATTCTTTCCCAGTTTTGGTATAACTGCTATTCTGGCCATGAGCATTTCTTTAGGAATTTCTTTACCCTGCATTATTGAATTAAATAAATACCAGGGAAAGTTGGGGCACTATAAAATCCTGCACAGATTTATAGACAATACCTGAGTATCCATCAGGGCCCGGTGCTCTGGAGCTGTTCATGGCTTTTATGGCTAATTTAATTTCTTCCTGAGATATAGGAGCATTCAGGTTGTTGCGCTCTTCGTCTGAGATTTTGGGAAGTGTGCTGGGTCCAAAGAATTTGTCTAAGTCCTCAGATCTATTCTCTCCTTTCTTATGTGAAGGAAGGTTGTAAAGATCGTGATAGAAATCAGCAAATATATTGGCGATACTTAGAGGGTCGTTGGTGTTTCTATGATCACGTAATTGAAGTTGTGGGACTGTGATATTTCTAGTGAGTTCCTTAAGCTTATTTGCTAACATTTTGTCGGGCTTATTCCCATGTAGTAATGAGTGTCTACTAGTTTAATAGACCTAGCTGCCTCTTTGTTGAGTAATTTATCTATCTCGTCATTTATGTCCCTCAATTTTTTCCTATTCTTCTTACTCGTGTTCGGGGTGGCCTGAGAGCGCAACTCGTTTGCTTCAGATTGTAATTGTGATAATTTAGGTTTATATTGTTTGTTGCGTTTTCTTGACTCTGCTATCAGGATGCCTCTAACAAAAGCCTTTAGCGCTCCAAAAACATAAATAGGATTGGATGTGCTACCATTGTTAAAGCTTATAAATTCTGATATTTGTTGTTGGAGCTTTTGTAATACTATGGTATCTTGTAGCAAATTAACATTAAGGGACCAAGATTTAGTTTTATTCGGATTTAATACTTCAGATATAGTTGCCTCCACAATAGAGTGGTCCGACCAAGGGCAGTTTAAAATTTTGGCAGTAGTTAGGAGGGGTAACAGTATTTGACTCATGAAAATGTAGTCCAACCTAGATTGTGTATGATGCATTGGGGAGAAATAAGTATAATCCCTATCATTCCCGTTTTTGGATCTCCAACAATCAATCAGGTTATGGTCCAGAGAAAAGTCTTTTAAGACGTTCTAAGGGGGGCTAGAGGGTCTCAATTGTGTCGCCCTCATTGTTGTTCTATCGAGTTTCTGGTCAAGTGAAAGGTTAAAGTCGCCCCCTATGATAGTCTTATATCTTTTCCATTGTGTCAGTAATTTGTTTAATTTTTTTTTTAATACATAGTGCGAATAATAGTGGGGGCAACCCTGCCTCGTCCCATTCCTGATCTGTATTGGCTTGGATTGATATCCTGAGAGTTTGACAAAAGCTGAAGGGTACGAGTAAAGGGTGGCAAGAGCATCGTGAAAAACTCCAGTGATACCTGTTTTTCCAGTACCGCAAACATATAGTTCCAATTGATTCTGTCAAACGCCTTCTCTGCGTCCAAAGAAAGGAACAGAGAAGGCGTTTTTTCAACCGTGGCTACATTAATCAGGTCAATAATCTTACGAGTGTTATCTGGGGCTTCTCTGTTTCTTATGAACCCCACTTAGTCTGGGTGGATTAATGTTTTGAGAATGGGATTAAGTCTATTCGCCAGAATTTTTGTAAACATTTTTACGTCTTGATTAATCAATGAGATGGACCTATAAATTTGACAGTGCTGTTTATTCTTTCCCAGTTTTGGTATAACTGCTATTCTGGCCATGAGCATTTCTTTAGGAATTTCTTTACCCTGCATTATTGAATTAAATAAATACCAGGGAAAGTTGGGGCACTATAAAATCCTGCACAGATTTATAGACAATACCTGAGTATCCATCAGGGCCCGGTGCTCTGGAGCTGTTCATGGCTTTTATGGCTAATTTAATTTCTTCCTGAGATATAGGAGCATTCAGGTTGTTGCGCTCTTCGTCTGAGATTTTGGGAAGTGTGCTGGGTCCAAAGAATTTGTCTAAGTCCTCAGATCTATTCTCTCCTTTCTTATGTGAAGGAAGGTTGTAAAGATCGTGATAGAAATCAGCAAATATATTGGCGATACTTAGAGGGTCGTTGGTGTTTCTATGATCACGTAATTGAAGTTGTGGGACTGTGATATTTCTAGTGAGTTCCTTAAGCTTATTTGCTAACATTTTGTCGGGCTTATTCCCATGTAGTAATGAGTGTCTACTAGTTTAATAGACCTAGCTGCCTCTTTGTTGAGTAATTTATCTATCTCGTCATTTATGTCCCTCAATTTTTTCCTATTCTTCTTACTCGTGTTCGGGGTGGCCTGAGAGCGCAACTCGTTTGCTTCAGATTGTAATTGTGATAATTTAGGTTTATATTATTTGTTGCGTTTTCTTGACTCTGCTATCAGGATGCCTCTAACAAAAGCCTTTAGCGCTCCAAAAACATAAATAGGATTGGATGTGCTACCATTGTTAAAGCTTATAAATTCTGATATTTGTTGTTGGAGCTTTTGTAATACTATGGTATCTTGTAGCAAATTAACATTAAGGGACCAAGATTTAGTTTTATTCGGATTTAATACTTCAGATATAGTTGCCTCCACAATAGAGTGGTCCGACCAAGGGCAGTTTAAAATTTTGGCAGTAGTTAGGAGGGGTAACAGTATTTGACTCATGAAAATGTAGTCCAACCTAGATTGTGTATGATGCATTGGGGAGAAATAAGTATAATCCCTATCATTCCCGTTTTTGGATCTCCAACAATCAATCAGGTTATGGTCCAGAGAAAAGTCTTTTAAGACGTTCTAAGGGGGGCTAGAGGGTCTCAATTGTGTCGCCCTCATTGTTGTTCTATCGAGTTTCTGGTCAAGTGAAAGGTTAAAGTCGCCCCCTATGATAGTCTTATATCTTTTCCATTGTGTCAGTAATTTGTTTAATTTTGTTAAAAAAAAGTGCTTGGTGTTCATTGGGGGCATAAATGTTAACAAGTAGAATCAGTTTATTTTGGATTAAACCCCTTATCAGCAGAAATCTCCCTTCTCTATCTCTAATTATTTCCTCTTCTTTAAAATTTAGTGAAGAGTGTAGGAGTTCTGTGACCCCACATTTCTTTTTCCCGCTAACAGCATGGTATTGAATTGGGTACAATCTGTCCCAGTATTTCGGTGTGTAATTTGTCGTAAAGTGGGTTTCTTGCAGCATGATTATTTGAGCTTGCGGTGATTTATATGTAGTGATTTATAGGTAGTGGCTGATTTGAATTTAAATAATCAAAATCAGCCAATAGGAATGCAAGGTATGCCATTTTTAAACGGGTACCTTGCATTCAACTTCAGTTTACGGCGGTGATCATATGAAGAGGACACTCCGCGCAGGATGTCAATGCCGGTCCTGGATAGCTCCGCTCTGCGCCGCCGGAATGAAGATAGGATGAAGACTTCTCGCCGCCTGGATGGAGATGGATGCCTGGACTTCAGGAACCGTGAGTAGATATTCTGGGGTTAGAGTAAGGTTTTTTTGCTTCTTTTTGGGGTGGATTTTTTTTAAGATTAGGGCTTTGGGTACAGTTAAAGAGCTGAATGCCCTTTTAAGGGTAGTAGAAGAGCTGAATGCCCCTTTAAGGGCAATGCCCATACAAATGCCCCCTTAGGGGCAATGGGTAGCTTAGGTTTTTTTTAGACGTAGGTTTTTTATTTTGGGGGGTAGGTTGGGGGGGGGGGGTTACTGTTGGGGGGACTTTGTAATTTATTTATTTTTAAATAATCTTTATTGAAGTTTTCATAAAGATACAAGTAAACTTTTTCAACAACCATCATAGTCCACTGTTATACATTTTTGGTATCTTATTTTATTTTTTTTTTCATTTTTTTTTACTTGATCAATCTTCCTAAATGCCATTAGTTGTTGTCCTCTCTCAAATGCCTAGGGGGCAAGATACCATAATATGAACCAGTTCCTTTGGCTGTTTAGAATTAAGTATAACAATTATAACTTCTCAATTCATAAATTATAAGTTTGTCCAACAAAACTTAAACTTTAACAGAACCCTATTGTCAATTATACATCAGGTCTTTTACAATGTGATATGGTCCAGACCCACTGAATAGTTGAAGAAAAGAGGAACACAGAGAAAATAGATAGAATAGATTATTGCTACGATATCGGATTATCTAACCTACCTAATAATGTTTCCAGTAAAACTTAATATTGCAAAATTTGTTAAGTGGCCCTTTTCTATAATGTACATACTCCTCCTGAGACATGAGCGTTGAGGTATATTGAATCCATTCTGATCTAGTGGGGGGGTTGAGTGGATTTCCATTTTCTGGCAATTAGAGTTCTGGCGCTATTTAGACCAATCAATAACATATTCCATCTAATTGTGCAAAATTTGTGGGGTTTATAATTTAGTATCACTGTTTTAGGATCTAGAACAAAATCACCCCTCAACACTATGCAAAGGCTTGATTCTAATTGTGACCAGAAAGGTCTAAGTATCTCACATTGCCACCATATGTGAAACATGGTTCCTCTCCTGTCACATCCTCTCCAGCAGCCGCTTCCTGCATTCGGATATATATTGTTCAGATGCACTGGCGTCAAGTACCACCTTGTTAATATTTTATGATTGATTTCCAGGATTTTTGGATGATTTCCGGGTATTATAAAATATATTTTCCCAATCCTTAATTTCTAAGTTTATGCCAAGCTCTTGCTGTCATCTTATTGTGTATGCGGGCAGAGTGGACTTTGTTGTCCCTTCTAACGAAAGCCTAGCTTTTGAGAGAGTGCTAGTAGGGAGTGATTTTGTGATGCATAGTTATTCAAATGGAGTGGGGGTTTGCAGTAAGTCTTCTTTGTGGGGCGAGTTTTGAATGAGGTGATATAGTTGCATGTATTTAAGCCACAAGGACAAGTTTCCCCCTGCTATGTCTGCTAACTCTTGAGATACCGTTATGTGTATCTCTTATGCTATCCCAGCTGTTGAATATGTGTGAATATAAATGTGATGTTTTCGCTATATTTGGTCTCATTGTTGGGCTTATCCAACATAACGACCCCAGAGAGGGATTCCTTAGGATATGTGTGTCTATGGTTTTCCATGCTTTATGTCCTGCATCCCTATGCCAATCTATGATACGTTGAAGAGTAACCGCCTTGTAGTATTTTTCTATATGTGGTACCCCCAATCCTCCCCAAATGAATACATTTATAGCCGATTGTACTTTAGCTAGGTATGTTTTAAGTAGATGAATTGGAACTGTTCGTAGGAGGTATAGAAACTGGGGGGAGAGTAGTCCTTTTAATGGCCTGTATATGGCCCCACCACGTCAGCGGTTTATCCTTCCATTTTTGAAGGCCATTATTCAATTTAGCCAGCATTGGGATTGGTACAGTAGGAGGGGTGAGGGTGTCAAATCAACACCTAAATATCTAAGTTTTTGTTGTTGGATTCGATATGGGCATATTGATTTGAATAGGCCAAATTGTTCAATGTCCATGTTTATATTAAGGATTTCTGATTTTTGGGGATTTATCAAGACATTTGATAATCTGCTGAATTGTGCGAACTCTGTTAAAAGGTGTGAGAGCGAAGAATTTGGCGATGTCATGGATACCAAAACGTCATCCGCGTAAAGTGTGAGCTTATGTTCATTTGGGCCTATTATAACTCCTTTTATGTTACTGTTCTCCCTAATGTGCGCTGCTAGAGTTTCTATTGATAACGCAAAAAGCAACGGGGATAGGGGGCAACCCTGTCTTGTTCCATTATAAATCCAAAAGTTATTAGACAAAATGCCATTAGCTTTGATCCGTGCTGATGGGTTTCCATACACACTAATAATTCTTTTTACCATTAGATTCCCAAATCCAAATCTATCGAGGTATGCCCTGAGGAACCCCCAGTCCAGACGATCAAAAGCTTTTTCAGCATCAGTAGATATCAGGACTGTGGGCTCCCCCGTCCTCCTTACCTGTTCTGTTAAGTGTAATGTTCTTAGGGTGTTATCGTGCGCTTCCCGATTAGGCACGAACCATGACTGATCCACGTGAACTAGTTTAGGAAGGATGGAATTTATGTGTTTGGATAGGATCTTCGAGAATATTTTTATATCCGTCTTTAGTAAAGAAATGGGCCTATAGGTTTTGGGAGTACTGTGATGTAAGCTTCCAACGATTGCATGGGCCAGTTAGTATTGTTATCAATCGTTTGAAACATAGTAGTAAGATGTGGGGTCAGTATGTGTTTAAATGTTTTATAATAGGCATTAGAGAACCCGTCTGGGCCTGGACTTTTGTGTAATGGCAATTTATCAATAGTGGATAGCACTTCCTGTATTGTGATAGGATTCTCCATCGCTTTAGCAACTTCAGATGGTATTGTTGGAAGATCTACTTTTCTAAGATATGTAGATATTATATTGGAATCCACCGACATCTCAGGCTGTGGAAGGTTATACAATTTTTCATAATAGGTTCTAAATTGGTCTACTATACCCCGGGAGTCTTGTATAGTGTTCCCTGTAGGATCTTTCAAATTATGTTTATATGTACTAGTTTTTTTTGCTTGCAATAACCTTGCCAGCATTGTTCCCGCCTTATTAGATTCCGAGAAATATAATTTCCTAAGAAAAAATGCTCTATCTTGAGCTTCTTTATAAATAACGTGGTTAAGATTTCCCCTAGCAATTTGGAGTTGTTTAAAAAGTTTTGGGTCACACAGTTTTTGTTTATGTAATGAATCCACTACTTGTAGTTGTTTAGTCTCTGTTGCATATTGTGAAATGTATTGTTTCTTTAAAATAGCTTTCTGCTTGATAAATTCCCCCCTTAAAACTGCTTTATGAGCTTCCCATATTATTGTGGGAGAAGAGTGATCACATGTATTAAGACTAAAATATTCCCGTAAAGCAGTCGTGGTCTTTTATAATATTAGGGGTTTCTTAAGCAGTGTCTCGTCCAATCTCCACACAAAAGCTGAAGACGTCCTAGTTTAATTTAGCATCAACTGACGCATGATCAGACCAGCTTACTGCTTCAATATCGATGTCAGCCACTAAACTATAAGTAAGTTGATCTACGAAGATGTAGTCAATATGTGAGGTATTTTGATGTGGGTAGGAGAAAAATTTAATTTTTTTTTTGATAAGGGTGCTTTGTTTGCCATATGTCTATTAGGGACAATATGCGTAGGTTCTCACTTATTTTACTGATTGTGGTAAGTGGAATTGATCCCTACCTGTAGAACAGTCTAACTTTGGCTCTAGTGCCACGTTTAAGTCCCCCGCTAATATCACAGCTCCTTTTTGGGCTTCTAGTATTCTATAGGTAAGGGTTTGGTAGAATTTGGATTGTTTTGTGTGTGGAGCATAGACATTTACTAATGTTGTCAATCTATTATGTAGCGTGCCCACTAAGATAAGCTATCTCCCCTCCGTATCCTCTACTCTTTGGTGTAGCTGGAACTGTGTTGATCTACTAAATATAATTCCAATACCGTTTCCTTTTTTTGTGTGAGAGGCAAAATAATCCTTATTATGAAATTGGGGTGTGTTGTTCCTAGAAAAATAGGTTTCTTGAATAAATATTATATTTCCCTCCCTTTTTTTAAAGCTAGATAGCGCCACTGCTCTTTTGGTTGGTGAATTCAACCCCTTAACATTTTATGTGATTATTTTTAGCTGACAACTACTCGTGACGATCTACTTGTGAGTGTAAGGCCAAATTAACCCACCTGATAGGAAATAGGGAAGACAGCACGAGAGATGAGAGGAGGAATAGGGTCTGGACTTTTACTGTATCTGTAGGACTACTGTAACCATAAGTAACAAAAAAAACAACATCAACAAAAATTACAACAAACAAACCAACATCAAAAAACAGTTGATATATTTTATGCATGTAAACTATTATAGTAGAAATGGGAAAGTCCCGTTTGAGAGAGGGTCGTATCCCTCGTTAATACGTTGCGAGCAACCTAACAGCTCTTAAATACTCTAACTAGGTGAACAAATATAACCATTCTACATACTACATTAACTCTCTACATTTTAACTAAGTTGAAACATATTGTCCTTTTTCTCAGGGTGAGATAACCATACCTTTTCTATCTATAGGTATATATCTAAAACCAGCATATCATTCCTTTTTAATTAAAGAAAATACAGATTTAACCTTATTTTTCCATTCCTGTCAAACTTTAGTATACCACAGTCCATTGAGAGAAAGGTCAGGTGGGATCTGTTGAATCTCGGGATGTTGAGGATCTTGCATTGGGGTCTTTGTTTTTCCTTTCCCTAGTAATTTTATTCCAGCTTGAGCGAAATTGCCTTTGCCCCTCCTCTGGCGGATCAGTGATGTTTTCATTTGACTCCCTAAGCTTGGGGAGTGCAGGGCATGGAATGCCCAGAGAGGAGCAAAATTGATCAATATCTTCTGGAGATTTGTAAATTGCTATAATATTTACTTTGGCTACCCTTAGGCTAAAGGGGAACCCCCATCTAAATTGGATTCCCAGGTCCTGGAGATGAGTAGTGAGGAATTTAGCTTCTCTACGTTTGGTCAGAGTCATAGGACTTAGGTCTGCATAGAAAGCGACTGGACTCCCCTCAAACGATACAGGATGTTTCTTCCTAGCTGCTGATTAGAGATTTTCTTTATCTTTATAGCTGGAGAACTTTATGATGATATCGCGAGGTGGTGCTTGATCTTTGGGAACAGGTCTGAGGGCCCTATGGTATCTATCCATGGGGAATTCAATCTCCTCCTCACCTTCTTAGATATAATTAAAAAGTCTTTGAAGATATGGCAGAAGCTGAGCGCCTGTCACTTTTTCTGGAATACCTCTCAGCCTTATGTTTTGTTGACGTCTTCTGTTATCAAGATCTTTCACTTGGTCTTGCAATAGTTGTATTTGATTTTGATGAAGTGAAGATTGCCTAGCGTGCAGATCCAGGTATTTATTAGTTTGCTCTGCGTCTTCCTCCAGGAGTTCAATCATATTGCCAATCTCATTGATATCCTTTTTAACCTCCGCCAAGCTAGAGTTAATGAGCTGGCTCACTTGATTAATTAGAGAAGAGAAATCCTCCTTAGATGGTAGTGTTGTTAAGTCTGCTCTAGTAAGTGGAGCTTGATCCTCATTTTCTTCTGCTGTATCCATATCTTCAGTTTCATTGCTAAGAACTTCTTTCAGAATCCCCTGTGTAGCATCTACATTCTTAAAATAATTATGCAATTTGGTGCTAGGTGCATTTGAGCCCTTAAGTGGCTTGTCCGCCTAAGGAGTCCTTCTGGAAGCCATCTTTAACTGGCGAAACTGCGCAGTTTGTGATCAATTCAAATTCTGAGCCCCAATTATGTGGTATGCGTTATACTATTATATGTGGCAAATTGCCCTTTCTGTTAGAAGGGTATTCAATATAGAGTTCTTAGCTGCTTCATTCAGATATGGGTCCCTTTAGCGTATCTATGGAGTATTGTATACATATAAAAGACTTCTTTGTAAGGGCTGGTATCTTGTTCGCTGGCAGAAATAAAATGGGATATCTCCCCTTCTATGGGCAGATCACTGGAGCAATTTCAAATGTAACTGAGCATTGATAGGTGCCTCTTTCCATCCTTTTATGTGGGGTAGTATGCTAGCAGTGTGGTATATTACATTGATGCATCAGTGTAATGGCGCTTGTTGAAATTTTAATAAAGCCCAGCGTGTCTTACCCATATGTCGGCTTGAGTGCTACTGTAAATGTGGACCCGTGGTCGGAAGTGAAAGTAAGGAGCTCAGCTATGTTGCGCTATTCATATTTCTTATTTTTATATAGGTAGTAAGAGTCTCTTGTCTGTACTCCTTGTCTGTACTTTATGCTAGGAGTTCCTGAGTCCAAGATGGCGCTGCGCCTTCTTTCACCACTGTCTTTCACTAGTTAGCGGTGTCTCACTCCGCGGCCATCTAACCTGTTAACGATTTTCCTTCATATCCGAGGCTTCCCCCTAAGAGTGAAGCACTTTGTAGAGATAGTTCACCTAATTTTCTGCATTTTTTAAAGCATTCTTGGTTGCTGAATGCACGAAGCTCTCTTTCATGCGACCATCACTCCTGCTGGTCGGCTCCGCTCCCAACTTGTAATTTTTTGTATGTAATAGAGCTGTTTAACTTAGTGTAATGCCCTACAAAAGGCCCTTTTAAGGGCTATTGATAGTTTATTGTAGGTTAGGGTGTGTTTGTATTTTGGGGGGCTTTTTTATTTTTTATAGGGCTAGTTTTATTTAGTGTTTTGCGATGTGGGGGTCCGGCGGTTTAGGGGTTAATAGGTTTAGTTTATTAGTTACGATGTGGGGGGCTGGTGGTTTAGGGATTAATAGGTTTATTTAGTGTCAGGGAGCGGCGGATTAGGGGTTAATAACTTTATTTAGCATCGGGGAGCGGCAGATTAGGGGTTAATAGGTTTATTTAGTGTCGGCATTGGCGGGGAGCAGCGGATTAGAGGTTAATAACTTTATTTAGCCTCAGCGATGTCGGGGGCGGCGGATTAGGGGTGTTTAAAGTAGGGGTTTATGTAAGGGTGTTAGGTTTTAACATAACTTTCTTTTCCCCATAGTCATCAATGGGGTTGCGTTACGGCGATTTGCCATTCCGCGATTGCAGGTGTTAGTTTTTTTCTAACACTCTCTCACCATTGATGTCTATTGGGGAAAGCTTGCACAAGCACGTAAACTCAGCCCTTGGCTTTTGTGCGGTACGGAGCTTAACGCACCATAACACACAGCACAAGGAGGTTTTTCAGTAACTCGCAATGGCTGCGCTATGGAAAGCGCGGTACCGCTCATTTTATTGTGTTCTTTACGCACCTGGTATAGCGCAAAACTTGTAATCTAGGTATATGTTCCTTGAGATAAATATTACAAAAATAAACACAAAGAAAGTCACATAGAGCCTAGGTGTACAAAATGTGGCACCCCCGGTATTCCTTGTCAATAACTGGATACCTTGGCATCAGTTGTGGGTACCACTAAACAAAAGAAAGATTAACAGAAGAAAAAGAAAAGGGTAATGTGATCCGGCTTGTATATCCCCTCAGATTACAACCTTTTTAAATATTGACTGTGAAGACATTTTGAAATTTGATACCATGATAAACACAAACTAACTAAAAAACAAAGGGATGCTCTTTTGAGATACAGACATGGGAGGATATATTGGTAAAACCAAGTGACAAGGGTGGTAACATTGTAGTATGGCCTCTAGATATGTTTATTGCTGAAGGGTAAAAACAGTTGGGGAACATCCAAAATTATAGAAGACTTTTTTCAGGCCCGGCAATAGATTTTTGTGTCAAATATAATAACCTAATTCTGAATGCCTTTCACTTAGGCATAATTGACACTCAAGTAAAGAATGTATTATGGTATCAAAACCAAGGATAGCTACTCTGTACTTTTTACCTAAAATTTATAAGAATCAATCATTAGCTTCTAGCCTCCCAATAGTGGGCTAGATGACGAGTGGTGAGCTAACTGTAGCACTCAATTGATATCTTGTTTTTCTAGGATTTTTGCTTGTGACGTAAATAGTGCACGTATTACGTGTTGAAATGAAATGCATTCGCTCCATTGCAATCTCATTTTACACTCATTGGGTTAGCATGACTTCAGAGCTTGTGTAAAAGGTAGGCGGAAAAAAAAAGTTGCATTAAACACAACATAAATGTGTGGGAAAGTTACACTCATATATAAACACTGTCTGATAAAAATGTAGTCCCCATTGCTGGGCCACTCACTTGGGGGTAAAATGAATCTTCAAAAACAAAGAAGTTATTACTCAGGAGGAATTTTAATGCCTTTAGGAGGAATTATTATCTGATTTCCGATAAAGTGGTACATTTATTTAGCTAGTATCGTATACCCTCTATCCCCAGATTCAGGGCCGGAGCTTGCTTTAGGCTGACAAGGCAACCGCACAGCAGGGGGCACAAACTTAGAGCAGGTGACTGTGCTGCAGCAGGAACTTTGCGTTTTGTTTTTTTTTCCACATTCTGCTGAGTGCACTTTTTACATTTTACTCTGGGCTTTAGCTGGGTAAATATGGATGGCACCCCCCCCCTTTTCCACGCTAGCTTCCTGTACCAACACGCTCCAACTTAGTCCGGTCACATTCATTATTCACACAGCACTAGAAATGTGACCGGTGAAGTGAGTCGGAGGGAGGAGCATGATGAGCCAGCCAGCAGGACAGAGGAAGAGTGCAGAAGTTAGAGCAGCATGAGTTTGCAGCAATTTGAAGCCAGCTGTCTGTGTAGGTGTTAAATGACAGAGTTGGTGTCAGATGTTCTAGGACTGGTACTTTACTAGGACTGTTTCAGTTCCTGTAGAAATCTCCTCCCTCCCTTCCACTTTACCCTGGTGCGGTACTATGAACTTTTCTCTGGCTGCACTGTGCTCCAAGTTTTAATTTTCATACAAGTTAAGGTAAGTTGTTCAGGTCAGCATTAATCTAATGTTTTATGTACTGCAGTTCCCAAAACTAAGGAGAGGGGGTAATAGGGAACTCCTTTTGAAAAAAGAGAAGTATGGTGGGTGCACCACCTGGGTACTCTACATCTTTTTGTATATATGTGTAATTTTTGTTCTCCGATAGATACCGTGCTAAGAGTTTGTGAACTGAAGATATGTATTGGAGAATTGTTTTTAAACAAATTTTATTGTAATCTACAGGTGGAGTACCTATTTTCTGTACCTCCACTAGATGGCAGCACACCTTAGAGAAGATGATGTATATATGACAAGTAAGGGTTAAACTGTTAATTGCAGGTGCTATAAATTAAGGTTGTTACCTGTATTTCACTGCATGAGTAAGGGCTATGTAGGCCCGAAACCTAGCTGTTGGTTTATTCTTTGAATCTTCAATAAAGGATGTTATCCTAAAGAAACAGTGCTGGGAAAACTTTTTTACTTTATTTATAACCTAGGGGTTGCAGGACCCCTCTTTGTTCCCGTGCACTTAGTATATGAGTTGAATTTAAGCAAAATATATATATATATATATATATATATATATACACACACACACACACACACACTCATACACACACATAGATGTTGTTACATATTGTTTAAATGAGGATGGAGGCCTTGTGTCACACTTTGGGCCGTTTAGATTAATTTTGAAGCAATATTTTCCAGACCATGTGGATGGGGAATCCTTTATGTTTGTTTTGTTAATCTGCTCTGCTGAGAAAACTTGATTTTTGTGCCTTGAATTGTTTTAAACTGTTTTGTTTTTTGTTGTTTTTCGTTTCTTACAGCCAAACTGTTGTCTTATTTGTTGTTCTGCTTTGTACTGGGACAAACCAGCATTGGCAACCAAAGCATAACATAGTACAGATGCACAATAGGAACTTACTGGATTTGTACAAAAAAATAAAATACAAATAAATACTAATTATTATTGTTTCTTGGATAAAGACCAATATATGCCTTCTGTCCAAAAATCCTACACTCTTGAAAGTACAGAATACATATTACAAAATAATTACTTTATCTTCCAGGACAAGTGTTTTCTGCAAACTAAGGGGACGGCAATGGGTACCAGGTTCGCTGCGAGTTTTGCCAATTTGTACATGGGCATTTTTGAAGAAAGATACATCTATTCTTTTTCTCAAATAATTTTTATTGAAGTCATAACAAAAAAAGATACAGCATATGGGGTAAGCCCTAAAACATTTATACATCGATATATACGTAGTATAGTTAGCAACATAATACATTCACATATCTCCAATTTTACTATACAACGTGGGCTAATTCACAATGAGACTTCAGTTTTATTATAGAGTAATAGAAGTGTAAAACAAACCGTAATGGTCCCCTCCCAGCTATATAAGAAAAAGAGTAAGGTATCTAATCAACTCAGGTTAGGGCTAGGGAGGAGATAGCTCTATATTTTTATGGGGTAGGGGGGGAAGCAGCGGGCAAGAGCCGCTCAGAGTAGAGTAGGGGGGGTGGGAGGGGGGGCGGAGCCAATTAGTATGTCGGGGTAGTAGGCAGAAGTTGCTCAGGGTATAGTAATTTATATGCCTAGTTGGGAGGCAGTCAGTAAGATAGATAAGGGTGGGTCTCAAGAGGGTTATGTGGGAGGGGGGTGTATTAGTATGTATGAGATGTAAGGGGTTTCTGTGTGAGCTCCTCTCCTGGGGAAATGTCAACTATAGACGATGCGGGAAAAAGGAAAAGGGGTATGACCCGCAGGCAACCAGTACCGGCGGGAAAGGAAGGAGAGGGCTCGACAGTAATAGGATGTGGGCAGTGTAGGTAGTACCTATGATGTATATATTTTCTAACAAGCATGTCATCCTATGATATATCCATGATAACAGTACCGATCTATATGCTTAAAGAGCTCCACTGAGGGTCATGGAGAGTCTGCACTAACATGTCATGTGTATGAAATACACTCCAAGTAACATGAGCAAAATTCTTGGCATGCCACTCTGCCTCGGCCGCTGGCAGTGCGGAAGGATGCCGAGATGTACTGGGGTCTCTGTGAGCAATATTCTAATGTAATGCAACATGCAGAACACTTTCTACCATAATCCCCGTAGCATAAGGATACAACTATGTACAATCATAGAAAACAAACATTCATAACCTCACGACCATGAACCCTCCATGTTGTCACAGCTAGAGATAGAGATAGTTAGCATATATAATATCAGCGTATTGCAAAAATATTGGCAGATTGTGGGGCTACATGTAACTATGTCCTATCAGGATAAAATTATGCATCATAGTTCACTATGGTAATATCAAGTATAATGGTATGGAAACATATTAAATGTATGTTGATAGTGAGGCTTTAAAAGTGAGGCCCCCTCTATGATGCAATAGTATTTTGGACAGGAGATCTAAGTACTGGAGTGAGTCCACACTGGCTGCTAGGACCTGTAGAGCTGTATTAGAGGCTGAGCTGTTATTGTATGAAGGTTTAAACCTAGTTTAACCCCAATAAAACCAGGTGGTATGTGATATGTATGTCTATGTGCTAACTGCAAAAATGATAGATTTTGTGAGACAGCATAGAAACAGTTAAATTCAACGAGGATACACCAAGTACATGTCAGTAGATAGCAAAACCATCATAAAACATTTAGCGGGTTTTGTATAAGCTAAACATAACCATATAGACTTTGTTACTGTAGAGTTTAAAATGAGCAACTAAAGCTGCTAGCTTATATATACTAGTAATAGTTATGAGGATGCTGTTCTGGAGTAGCTATGTTGTGCAGTGCTTAATAATAAGGTGTGTCAACTCCATATTAGTGAACACTATAGAGTTAAAACACACTAATACACTTATTAGCATAAATTGAAAATGTTAGAAAAACTGTGGTAAGACAAACAGTCACATGGCCTTAACAAGCTCAGTTCTAAATGGTAAGGAAAACTGTCCCAACAATAACTAAATAAACACAACCAGTGCCCATGGAACTCCTCATCAGACAATTTAAATGTGTCATCATTAACAGTGACCTGTGGGGCTTGGGGAAAACTAAAAGCACTGCAGAAGTCACATATAGAGTTTTCATCTGTTGTAGGGACAGCAAACAGAAGAAGCTTTGCATCCCCTCATTAACCTATACCGCATAAGGTAACTAAGCTGCAAATGCCTGTCAATTCCCATAGCCCAAATGTCCAGCCTGTAAGGGTTAAGTCTTTGCCAGCTACAGTGCAGTTTATGGAATCCAAAGGTGATAATCTCCCGGGGGAGATCGCAGCTGCAGGCCATCTGAAGATATTAGGCTTCTCCACATTTTGGTTTACTGCCGGCGGGACGTCACTGACTGACTCAGGGTGAGTTCTGGGCATAGGAAAGGTCTTACTAATATCGGAGCGCAGTCCAGGTTTCTCTCTAATAGGGCGCCGCTCCAAACAAGCATTCAAGGCAGACGCTGTGACTGCCTGTACCTCTGAGGTCTTTCCGGAGTAGTAAGAGCTGACAGCCAGATCAGAGGAGCGCGATCCGGTTCTGCTCCGTGTTCTTTCAGGGTCTCCCACAGGTAAAGTGAGCTCCTGCTTCACCGGGATCGGTCTGGGCTCTGTGTCCATTGTAAACTTAGAGAGGGGAGGTAGCTCAGCCAGTCTAGTCTCCTGACACTGCGACTCAATATCCCTCACTCTGGCTCTGCTTCATAGACATGAGCCTCCCTTATTCTGTGGCGCAGTTATTGCGTGACTGAGATCGCCGAAGTGGTGAAGTGCCTGTAGTTCTAGGGCCTTGAATAGAGCCCGGATCTGCAAGTAGGAGTCTTCTGCCATATTTGAGGAGGGTGTTTGGATAAGACTGAGCAGTGCGGTAGAGTAGGACAATGCTATACGATCGTCAGTTTCAGATTATCTACAGCCTGTCAGGGCTTCAAAATGGCGGCAGCATAGTAGGCCTCAGAGTAAGATCAGGGTTTACCGGCCACATCCAGAGTGCAGTTATTGTGACTGAGTAGTAAATTCTTCTCTGGAGAGTTTGATCTCAAACTTTTTCCACATGGCCAGTGGAATGGCCCTAGCAGATGGGTTTTTAGAAAAGTGAGCCACAGAGCTGCTCTATAGTGCGGCCATTCCTCCCGGATGTCGGCTCTGCCCCCCGATACATCTATTCTTCATCACTGCAAGTCTGGTATACTATGGCCGTTATACATATGATCTAATCTTTATCATGAGGGGTAACATTACCATGGCCCATTCCCTCATTAACTCTTTAAACGAGAATCACATGGGTCTCACCTTCACAGCCAATGTACAAAAAGGGTCTATTGAATATTAGATCTTGTTCTCAGTTGGGACACTTTAGGAA
This sequence comes from Bombina bombina, assembly GCF_027579735.1. NCBI lineage: Eukaryota > Metazoa > Chordata > Amphibia > Anura > Bombinatoridae > Bombina > Bombina bombina. The sequence goes on along the minus strand of NC_069503.1, from coordinate 1,025,675,411 downwards.
ATATAAATACTCAAACCTTTTTTTAAGAATGTAGACAGTAACAGTTACTTGGAGTTTTCTAGCAATGACTACCTTGGATGGAAAAGGAATATTTCATTCAGTTAATTTAAAAGAATACATAGGAACTGTTCAGGTATAAATACATTTACCAAACATATTGCTGTCATAGACCAACGTTTTGTTGACAAAGGATACCCAAGAGAGCATATTTCAAGAAATGTGAAATAACAATTATTTAAATAAAAACAAATACAACAACAAATCAAAAGATCAATTATTGTTTATCACACAATATAGTATTAATTTTAACAAAATACGTAACATTCTCAACAAACTTTGGTATATCATACGCAAAAATCCTCTTTTTAAAGATATTGTGAGTGACAAACCTAAAATTGTATATAGAAGAGCACCAACTCTCGGAAACAAATTGGCCACCAGTTAAAGAGTTAAAAATAAGTTTTTTTTAAATAAAAAAAACTTACAATGGAAATCAATTTTTTTTAGGAAGTCCGGGTGTTTTTAAATGTGGAAAAAGAGGTTGTAATGCATGCAAATATATATTATCGGGAAAAAATCTTTGCATCGAACTTAACAAGAGAACTATTCATTATTACTTGATTTGTGGGATACAGTATGTTGGGCATACTACTAGAAAGGTACGCACATGCTGGGGAGAACATTTTCTCAACTGTAAAAATTGTAAAACAATAAAACACAGTGTACCCAATCACTGTTTCTGAACATGATGGCAACCATCACATTTTTAAATGTTTACCCATAGACCATGTTCCTCGCTCCACTGATTATAATCATTTGACTAAATTGAGACAGTGAGAAACCCTCTGGATTAAAAAATTGAAGACTTTACATCCCTTGGTAAATGAAGCCTGTAGATTTTGCAACCTTCATTTAATGTTTTAATGTTTTTTCTTTTTCAATATATTTTTCTCAATATATTTTTAATTTTATCACACAATTAACATATACATGTTTATCCATAAATAATTAAATTTTTATCTTTATTTCTTTTCCTCGTCATTTTTCACCATGTTGCCACACATTCTCTCATATATTCCTATCCCCTTCGCTATATTTTGGCACATTCCTATTACATGTTTATATATACCACTATGTTTTTCCCATTCACATACTTTTCCTACACATTGTTGCCCTTATACATACTCATTTTCACATATGGTATTGTCCCTTTTAACCATTTATTTACCTTTTTTCTATTTCCCACTTTGTTTCCCCACACCACCAATCGCCACACACCCGATGCATTTGTTTCAGCTCATTCATAGCCCAGTTTGATCCTATCAAACACAGTTTTTCTATTTTTACATATGATTTCTTATTTTTTTAATTTTTATTTCCATTTATTTTCAAATTTACACTCACATTCTAAATATACATGATTTTTTGTATACCATATCCCATAATATACGGCATATGTAGTTGTTTAATACACATAATATGATCTTTCTGTTTGGCGTCCATTTTATATATAAATGCTTTTTATGTAAACATTTTCTTTCTTTATATAAACATTTACTTCTGCTTTGTTGCTAAAATATGTTTTCGTTTTAACTGTGATTCAATATGTATCTACATGTAACATTCTTCAGTCCTCAAAGTTGTTTTGATATTATTACATTGTAACTGCAATATCCCTAACTTTAAGCTAGGCTTTTCCTTTGGGTAATGATTTTGTGTTGATATTCCTATATGAACAACTCCCAATGAGGAAATGAGAGTGTAAATAAATAGGAACAACAGTTAGTAGTTTTTTATCAGAGAGATCCCACTGACAAGCAATATGTTTACAGGGATATTTTAGTAGGTATATCACTTTGAAAGGCTTTACTATTTAACCGTTACTGCTGTCATAGAATGTAATGATATGCTTTAAGAGATGGGTAATGAATTTAACCCCTGAGTGTAAATGGAAGTCTGCGGCGTGGGTAAATCGAGTACGAATAACTTACGAGGAATACAGTTAGTTCCACTTGGCCGGAGGAACTAAAAATTTACATAAGCCTGGAGTTTGGAGTATTGCTGCTCACATTATACACATACTGCTGCAGAGACCCGATGACTGGTTAATACCCAGAGAGGAGTGGTTTGACGGTTTTGGTTTTGTCCACTGGAGACAGCGTACTGACTGTTGTTAAAGGTCAGCCTGCTTGTTAGCACATTTGCCTCCAGAGGTGCCACTGCTCTAGTGAGTACATATACACCTAATCATCATTATTCGATTGAAACCAGGTTACACTATGAGGCGCCCCTTGTTTTGCTTTTGTTTTTGCTCAGAATAATCATTACACTGTGGGACACAAGAGGAGTTCTGCTGAGTGTACCGCTATAAAAAGATGTCATCACTGATTGTTCCGTGAACTTTACATTTGGATTTTAAGTATTTGCCACATTTCAAATATTTTATGAGACACTCTCTCTATATTATTTATCACCAATTATTATAATTTTTATTATTATTTTTTTCAGTTTTTATGTTTTTTATTTCAGCATATACATTTGATTCACCGCAATTTTGCACAAATCTTTTGCACCTACTCAACCAGTGAGCCTCCTTTTCAGATAAACTTTAGTGAATATCTCTTACATTGTATACCATTCTAATCTAAGCTACCTGGCACACACACTTTGGGTCTAAGCACTGAGCTCTCACTGTGAGATTAATATTGCATATTAAAGAATAGCAAGCTCAAGAAAGGAGCCTTGTAGTACTTTAATAGGGAGTTTGTTTTACCCTCTAAAAAATCCTGAGTGAGGAATAGTTTCTAAATGAAGGCGACATGTAAATTCCCCTCCATTTTCTTTTGCAAAGGAGGCCCCTGGACACAGAGCATAGCCTAGGCAAACACACAACAACCTACGCACAAACACAGCTACCTCTACATACACACCTGCCTACACATACATCTGCCTACACATACATACATATACACACACACACACACACACCTGCCTATACATACATACACACACACACACATATATATATATATATATACACGGTATACATATATATATATATATATACACGGTATATATATATATATATATATATATATATATATATATATATATATACACATATATATATATATATATATATATATACAGGGAGTGCAGAATTATTAGGCAAGTTGTATTTTTGAGGATTCATTTTATTATTGAACAACAACCATGTTCTCAATGAACCCAAAAAACTCATTAATATCAAAGCTGAATAGTTTTGGAAGTAGTTTTTAGTTTGTTTTTAGTTATAGCTATTTTAGGGGGATATCTGTGTGTGCAGGTGACTATTCCTGTGCATAATTATTAGGCAACTTAACAAAAAACAAATATATACCCATTTCAATTATTTATTTTTACCAGTGAAACCAATATAACATCTCAACATTCACAAATATACATTTCTGACATTCAAAAACAAAACAAAAACAAATCAGTGACCAATATAGCCACCTTTCTTTGCAAGGACACTCAAAAGCCTGCCATCCATGGATTCTGTCAGTGTTTTGATCTGTTCACCATCAACATTGCGTGCAGCAACAACCACAGCCTCCCAGACACTGTTCAGAGAGGTGTACTGTTTTCCCTCCTTGTAAATCTCACATTTGATGATGGACCACAGGTTCTCAATGGGGTTCAGATCAGGTGAACAAGGAGGCCATGTCATTAGATTTTCTTCTTTTATACCCTTTCTTGCCAGCCACGCTGTGGAGTACTTGGACGCGTGTGATGGAGCATTGTCCTGCATGAAAATCATGTTTTTCTTGAAGGATGCAGACTTCTTCATGTACCACTGCTTGAAGAAGGTGTCTTCCAGAAACTGGCAGTAGGCCTGGGAGTTGAGCTTGACTCCATCCTCAACCCGAAAAGGCCCCACAAGCTCATCTTTGATGATACCAGCCCAAACCAGTACTCCACCTCCACCTTGCTGGCGTCTGAGTTGGACTGGAGCTCTCTGCCCTTTACCAATCCAGCCACGGGCCCATCCATCTGGCCCATCAAGACTCACTCTCATTTCATCAGTCCATAAAACCTTAGAAAAATCAGTCTTGAGATATTTCTTGGCCCAGTCTTGACGTTTCAGCTTGTGTGTCTTGTTCAGTGGTGGTCGTCTTTCAGCCTTTCTTACCTTGGCCATGTCTCTGAGTATTGCACACCTTGTGCTTTTGGGCACTCCAGTGATGTTGCAGCTCTGAAATATGGCCAAACTGGTGGCAAGTGGCATCTTGGCAGCTGCACGCTTGACTTTTCTCAGTTCATGGGCAGTTATTTTGCGCCTTGGTTTTTCCACACGCTTCTTGCGACCCTGTTGACTATTTTGAATGAAACGCTTGATTGTTCGATGATCACGCTTCAGAAGCTTTGCAATTTTAAGAGTGCTGCATCCCTCTGCAAGATATCTCACTATTTTTGACTTTTCTGAGCCTGTCAAGTCCTTCTTTTGACCCATTTTGCCAAAGGAAAGGAAGTTGCCTAATAATTATGCACACCTGATATAGGGTGTTGATGTCATTAGACCACACCCCTTCTCATTACAGAGATGCACATCACCTAATATGCTTAATTGGTAGTAGGCTTTCGAGCCTATACAGCATGGAGTAAGACAACATGCATAAAGAGGATGATGTGGTCAAAATACTCATTTGCCTAATAATTCTGCACTCCCTGTATATATACACATACATACACATGCACACACACATACACACACTTACCTACACATACAGACTTACCTACACATACACATTTTGTCTTTCCTATCTTTTTAAGCAACCAGTATGGCTAAATTAGATTATTAATATTAAATGTACTTGTTTTAGGGATCTGCTACAAAGTGTCCCTGGAAATGTTTCCAAATTTTGGCAACTATTTTTTCCCCTACATCTTATAACTGCTGTGCCCCAAAGGCAGCAGTGCCTTAACTTTGGCTTTTAGGGCAATAGTGCATAGGGATAGTATGTAACTGGGTAGAGGGGGTGCAAAATGCATCCTCGCCTGTGTAGCCAAAAATCCTAGCACCGGTCCTGCCCAGATTATGTGGGATGTTGGTATATAAAGGGTTATCTAATGTAACCCACCGGTAATTTTATGTTACAATGAATTCTTGTCATTTTTTTCGAAGGTGTGTAGGGAGTCTCTCAAATAAAATTTTAGGTTATATTTGGAGGCACAGCAGAGAGTTCTAAGGCTCTATTCATTTTTTCAGGTTTAAGTGTACATTTTATTTCTTTATGCAGTAAAAAATAAAGTTTCTCCTATACGTAAAAATGAAACTTTGAGCTTGCTTTACTATTCTTGAGAAGAACGATGACATTGTGAATGGTTTTTTTTTTTTTTTTTTTTTAAAAGTTCTCTCTTGTATTTGGCTTTGTCCCAGAGAAAAAGATTTGTACTTTACATTTAAAGCGGCAGTACGTAACTGGTGTTTTATGTTAAAGAATGATTACTATAAATTGCTAACTGCAAGAAATAAGTATTTATATTATATTCAGAATCTAACTTAAAACTGATACTTTTATTTCAGTTGCAGTCTACTGACAAACTGAATTTCACTGATATTACAGAACTCATTGTTGTCTAAAATAACCCCCTCAGAGTTCAATAAATAAATTAGATATCATTTTATGAATTGATTTAAGTGGCACTTTAACAAATATATGGTTATTTGGTTACTAACAAGTATAAAACTATAACTGCGATAAGTTTTATTGCTGCTTAACAGCTAAGCTGTGGTCTAGAATAAGTAAGTGTCCACAAATAAACACCCCTAATTAAGGCAATAGGGGACAGCAAACAAGGGATGCAAGATGTATCTAATTCTACTGAATTGACATAATTTGCTAATTTACCTGATTTTAGTTTTGATCTAAAACTGATTTATTTTACAGCGACAAAACTGAATGATTCTTCATTTCTTAATAATACAATTTTTTCAGGGAACTGTGTTTATACTACAGAAAATAAAATTGTCCCTGTTTGTTTAACAGAACAAAGATGTTCTCATGAGACTTACTGTATAAGCATTCTTATCCTGAATTAAGGGTAACATGAAATCGCATGCTGCAAGAAGAGATCTACACTCCTCAGTCGAGAGACCAAATGTCCTGCCTGGAATTGATGACATCAGGCAGTACCTGATTTTCAAATCATTACTGTATTAAACATACTGTGAGTTTTCCATACTTTAGTTGGGTAACAAACCTAGAGGGGGAAGTAGTATTTTATTTTCCTCCACATAAAAAGGTTATTAACCTAAGACTAAAATACATTTATAGGCCTAGCATAATAGCTCAATAATTAGGCCTCTTGTTACTCATACCCCTACTGGGGAGAAACTGGATTCCCTATAATGTACCCTTAGGGAAGGGAACCTGATAAGAGTTGCAATAAACTCAGAGCAAGAGAGTAAGATTAAGACAGCTAGACTAGGCTTTGGTCATAGGTGTTCCATAAAGAGGACACAAGGGGACACAAACAGACGGCACAAGGGGCCACACTGAGCATGCATGATGACCACACTCTGTCCAGAGGAGATGGGAGGCTAAGCTGACCAGATAGACAAGTCAGGATAATAGCAAGAGAGGGTCCAGGGGTAACCTAAGAGGGTCTTTTTACACTGAACCCCAGTGAAGGATCCCACAATGTTGATAGATATGAAACAAACCTATATGAAGCAGTTTTGTTAATATGATTTATGCTCTTTACATTTATTATCAAAGTTTTATTATTGAATCAGGTGAGTTAATCCATTCTGGTTTGCCCTTTATAGTCACAAATATTTTTGTTAGGTAATTCCTGTTAACCTGGTCTTTTCTTTGGACAATAACACTGGGTCAATCAGGAATCTGGTAATAATATCATTTTCTTATGGTTTACCAGGATTATTAGTTTGCCTGATTCTTGCCAGCTATGCTGAAAATTTAAATAACAAAAGTTCCTGTTTCTCTATTATACACGCAAGCTACTGCAAATCAAATCATTTAGGGATTGTTTTCATTAGTTTTAACCTGATAATAATTAAATCATTGTAATGATGTATGCTAATTGATTTGCTTTATTCAAATACTGCTTATTATTTCTAATAATTCTTTTAATAAACTGTTTGTTTATTGATCTGGTCTCAGTTTAATTAATAGACAAATCAGAACTAAAATGATTCAGGTTTTATATCTATTATCCTTTGCAAATGATATAATTCAGAGTGTTATTAAATTGCACACATTGGCCCAGCAAAGTTGGTAACTGCTATTATATATCTATTGAGTTACATTATCAGAATGATATAGAGGTTCCATAATATTTATTGTGTCTAAACACATAATACACTTTGCGGGTACACTACTGAAATAATAATAATACAAATAATAAGGATAATATTCACAACATTGTATTTGGTTGTAAATAAGTATCAACAAATTCAGAGTCTAGTAGTGAGGGAATTGATGGTTTAAACTTTTGTGATTTTTTGGGAGATAATAGAAATGGCCACTTTAGGGAAATCTTGGCTGAATTTGAATTTGTCATCATTAGGAATGCCCTGATGTACAGTGTCCAATAAATCTCTGTATTATTGTAAGTTTGTGGTATGTGTTGATGTCCCCCAGGAGTCGAAGGGTTTTAGCTATGTAGGCTATCCTATCTTATACTACTTAAATTACTATTCCTCCTTCCTTGTCTGCCACTCTTATGAAAAGACTGAAGCTTTTTTTTATAGTGTTTAAAATTTTCTTATCTTTTTTGAAAGTTGACATTTTTTATTTTGTAATTTAAACAAAAAATGTTCAGTTCTTTCTGTACTAAGTTTGCGAATTACCGGAATGAAGTTCCCTTTGGAGTTTGTAAAAACACAAACCTTGACGGGGTCTGAAGGAATTGTGTGTATCATATGTGAGTAAAGTGTTCCCCCAAGTTATTTTATTATATGCAGATTCTGTGTCTAATTCCTCCAGGGAAATTAGAGCCTCTAGATCTTTATCCATTAGAGTATCTGTATTTAGATCTCTCACATTTTTTATTTTAGCTTTCTTGAACTTTTCAAAATGTCTAAAAACTGTGAGTTTCCTTCGATATTTATGTAGATCTACAAATAGTTTAAAAGAATTAGGGCCTTTGGGGGGGGGGGCAAAGGAAAGACCTTTCCCAAGTAATGTTCATTCTTCATATGTTAGATTTCTAGAGGACAGGTTTTTATTTGCTCATTATTGCTCTTATTTATTGTCATATTGATTTTTTTTCTTTTGTGATCATTTACCTCCTCTACATCCTCTCTTCTAGATTTCTTTTTATTCCCTCTTCCTTTGCGGTGCTAGTACTAAGGGTGATTGATCCTGCCTGGCACCTCTTTTGATGTTCAAATGTGGTTTTAGGTGTGGATTTTGATAGGTTGTTTTTGGAGTTTTTTTTCTTTGTGTTCATCCTAAAAAAAAAAGACTGGCTACTGGGGTCAAAGGTCTTTGATTTGTCCGTTGGTTTAGTTGTTTATTATAGTTTACTGGCCCTAGCTGGTTTATGCTTATAGCTCTTTTATTAGTGTCTGGATTTCTTGGGGTGTTATGGTGCCTTCCAAACTGTTGCAGGTATCTGGTCAGACTGTTATTATATGGGATGTTTTTTGGGGGTTAGTTTATCGGTGAGTTTTGCTAGTGTTTTATCTCTTATATTCAGGATTAACTGAATACTCAGGAGAGTATTTCTGTCCAATTATATTCCGGGGTGTTTGTACTTGGTGTGTCTGGTATTTTGTCCCAAATTTCCTCCTCTTCTATCTTGAAGGTTTTGGGGTTCAACCTTCTCCCTTTGTTTTACTGTTTATTGTTCAAAAAAGCATCTCTTAAATTTATTTTTCTTCTTATTTTCAACTCGATTTTCAAACCTGTTCACTTTGGTTTTATTTTCGTTATTTAATTTTCTATAATATACATCCTCTTTAAAGTTATTCAGTCTTTCCTGAAAGTCTTTTTAAGGACCACTAAACACAGTAGAATAGAATAATCAATAAATACATAATAAAAAGACAATGCAAAAGCACTTAGTTTGAATTTCAAATAAGTTATAGATTTTTTTCCTGACAAATGTCAAAGTTAGTTACATTCTCCTTCCTAATGCATCATGCAACAGCCATCAGCCAATCACAAAATACATATACGTATATCCTGGGAATCATGCACATGCCCAGTAGGAGCTGGTGACTCAGAAAGTGTGCATAAAAAGAATGAGCACATTTAGGCAATGGAAGTGAATTGGAAAGTTTTTTTTACAATTGTGTGCTCTATCAGAATCATGAAAGTTTTATTTTGACTTGACTGACCCTTTAATATGTTCTTAGAATGTATATACTTTTTTCTTTCTATATTTAATTGAGATCTTAATGAGTGTAAATGAATATTCTTCTGAGTCCTTAAATATAGGAGTTTTTGCTAATTTGAGGCTGCTGTGAATTATTTGTTTTTTTCTTCTAGATTGTAAATTCCCACAGGAATAGGGCCCTAATTTCTTACTGTATGTGTTTTGTAAATTTTGTCCTGTCTCTTGCAAGTTTTATATCATTGTTTTAATTAAATTAATTGTATCCATGGACAGCTCTGCAGAATATGTTGGTGCTTCATAAATAAAGTATAATAATAAAATAATATTTTATATACCTTTCTAATTTGTTACTATTGTGCCAGTTGAGCAATTGTTTTTAAGGAGATTTATATTATAGAGAATTGGATAATGAAAATAAAACCAAACTGAACAGGTTTAAAAATCTAGTTGAAAATAAGAAGAAAAATAAGGTTATGAGAGACTATTTTGGACAAAAAAACAATACAACAAGGGGAGCAGGTTGAAACCCAAAACCTCTCAGATAAAGAGGAGGAGGATATTTGGGACAACATACCAGACACCACACCAAATACAAACACCCCAGAGTATAATAGGACAGAAATGAACTCTCCTGAGTATTTGTAATGTTCATGGAATAGTTCCTTATCAGACCAATCCTGGCCAGTAGTCTTCTGTGCTGCGGAATATGTTGGCGCTCTACAAATAACCGATAATAATAATAATAATTATTATCCCAGCATCAAGTGGAAAGATAAGGAAAAATCCCAGAACTAAGTTTATTGGATTAAAGGAATGAGGTAGGACAAGAACAGCAAACAGGCAATACTCACTGAGCAAAATAGTGTTAACAAGGAGTAGGTCACAGAACCAAGAAGGGCTCAAAAGCAGGCAGGCAGTCCAATGCTCCTGAGAATTACAAAAGGGGAGAGGTTGGTCACAAGGCAAAGCAGGGTTCAGCAACAGGCAGGCAGTCCAATCTTTCTGAGTAATAAAGGGTTAAGCAAAGGGATGGTCACAAGGCAGAGCAGGGTTCAGTAAAAGGCAGGCAATCCATTAAGAACACTAGCAAAAGAAGCAAAATAGAGCACCCAGGAGTACACAGAGGCAAACCTATACTTGTGCAGCAATGATAAGATGGAAGGTGCTATAAATAGGCACAAGTTCTCGCCAAGGAGGGCGCACAGGTGCGCACACTGAGGTTACAGAGCAGTACTCGCGGCATACGGCAATGGTGGCACCGTCATGCACCGCACAACCCCATGCAGCCATGGCAACAGCTGGAGGAACAGAGGCGGCCGGTTCATGACGGTATTCAGTTAATCCTGGATATAAGAGATACACATCTTTTATATGTAATTTAAAAATATTAATACAAATTATTACAAAATTATTATTCTTTAAAAAATAGATATATTTTAAGGATTATTTAGAATATTTTACAGTATGTATAATAATTTTTAATATTTTGTATTAATATTTTATATGTAATATTTCAATAACTCGCATTGAAGTTAGCAATTCTTCATATGTGCTAAACCGACCGCGTTAGTCCTAAACTGCAAACTCTGATGCGCATTACATATATTTTACATTCCTATGTTCTTTACATAGAAAATAATGTACTTTTTTTATTATTAAATATACAGTATATATTTCTATGTATATCTGATAATGTTTATGTTAAATACATATCTATAGCTACATAACTATAGAAAAAATATACAGTTATAGGTACATATAAAAATATGTATTTACAATAAAAAGGTGTATTATCCTGTAAGTGAAGAACATTGGAATTTGATATATTAATTTCTCTTGTCAAGGTAGCGCGTGAGAATAGGTGTTAGTTATTTTTTTAGTTTGCACTCTTGTTGACTTCTATGGGGAGGTGAAGTTAAAGCAGTTGCAATATTTTTTCTTTCAATTTTTAATATGCATGCAAAAAGCCTCTATCTAGCGAAGTTAACATACGGGAGGGATCACAAAATAGAGATCCACTTGTAAACTAGCTCAGTATCAGGTAAGCAATCACTATTTGAAAATACTAGTAAATACCTAGATGCTCATCTACGAAACACTTCCGTCCCACACAAGAGATACTACGCATATTTTAAATAAATTGTAGATTTTCAAAGTGAATGAACTTATCTAGTGACCTGTGATGTAGAGTCACCCTACACCAGTATAAAACTAGAATATGGTTGTAAGGCCGAATAATACATTTTAGAACAAGAATGAAATTTAACTTAGAATGATAGAATTTTTTATTACAGTTTTAAAATTTGTTCTCACTCACAATTACTGCACTTTTAATAATACATTTTTGCTGGGAGACCCTCTCCATATAAATTGACTTAGTTTGTTGGTATGTGGGCATTCTCAGGCATCCCTGTGGGTTGTTACTTACCCTTTTACTTTGAACAGCAGGATCTTTGTCCCTTGCGGCACTGTGGTTCTGTGCTAGGTGTGGATATTCCTTCCTGGACCGTTCCATGGAGGCTGCCATCTTAACAGTGACGTCACTTTCTTGCAACATCACGAGGGCCGCATCTAAGGGCTGTACGCGTGCTAATATTTAATAGCCTTGGTGACGGCTTTAATTTAGCGTTCCTTATCCGCTGTATCTGGAGGCGTGTAAGCGACTTACAGCTGATTCCTCCACAAAGTTTTTCTTTGCCGGCATGTTTTAAGCAAGATTGTTTTTTAAAAATATTGTTTTTTAAAAATATTAAATGGGACAGCCTTGGGTTTGTTTTGTATTCTGTGCATATACAGACATCATTATGGTGGATGATACCTATGCAAATGCGAATGCCCAGGATCCTGCAGAAAATATTACAAGGTATGTGGAATCTCTTTTGTATCATGCAGATTGCTTTATGTTATGTTTTTTGCACATATACATATTTACTTTTGTCTTATTGTTTTTAGCCCTGAACCTCTACCTAAGTCTACATGTTCCCTCTGTGAAAACCTTTGCTGTCAGAATAAAAAGCTATGTAAAACTTGTATTGGGCAAATTTATGGTGGAAGCGTTTCTACCTCTTTTGCATCTGAGCAAACATCTTGCTGCTCTTATGACCCTAAACATGTTTTTGATGGGGAAATTGTTTCTGATGTTTCTTCCCCTACACCTTTTTATTCTTCATCTTTGTTTGAATTTATCAAATGCTTAAGAGAAACTTTGGATATTCAAGATGAACAGCCACAGAATTCTAATGACTGGTTTAAGTCTGCTTTTGAGCCTGCTATGTGTTTTCCTGTATCTGAATCCATCAAGGATATTTATTTTAATATTTTATCTAAGCATGAAAGGCAATTGGCTATTTCTGAGAAGATATTTAAATAATTTCCTCTAGAGAGGAGCTTATACTCCTTGTTTTCCTCACCCCCAAAGGTAGATGCTGCTAATGCAAGGTTATCTAAAAAGATGATTTTTCCTACAGATGATGCTGGTAAATTTAAAGATGCTATGGATAAAAATAAGGATCAAAATTTAAAGAGACTTTTTATGCAACAGAGAGCTGCATGTCATCCTCTTTTAGCCATGTTTTATGCTCTTAAAGCATCTGAGGTTTGGTGTCAAAATATGTTTCAATCTATACCCGAAGATGTAAATATTTTGCCTTTTTTTCAGATATGAAGAAGGTAACTTCATTTTGTCTTTCTGTTGCCTCTAAAATGCTACAGATTAATGCTAAATCTATGGTAATTGCTAATATGATGCGTAGAGCACTATGGTTACGCTATTGGAATGCTTTTCCTGGCTCCAAGGTCAACTCATTGGGCTTACCCTTTGAGGGTAAATATGCTGTTTGGTAAGCAACTAGAGCTTTTAATTTCTAAAAGATCTCGAGGTAAGAGTCCTTTTCGTCCTTCTGCCCCTACGTTCAGAAGAAATGTTTCCTATGCTCATAGACGACAAAATTCTTAATAGAATTTTAAATATTCACCCAAGAAAGATTCCTTTCATTCACATCAGCAAATAGGTTATGACGGTGTCCATGCCCAAGCTCCTCTGGTTGGAGGCAGTCTTGCGAAATTCAGGGAGGTTTGAGCAACCAACATCTCAGACAGATGGGTCCTCAATCTTCTTGCACAAGGTTATTTCCTAGAATTCAGGAAGAAGCCTGTTTTACCTCACTTGGAAAATTTGCCACTGCCAAGGGATCCAGTAAAGAAAAAAATAATTCAACAATACATTTCCGAATTATTTAAGGATTGGGTAATTCAGAGAGTACATTTGTACAGCCAAAATCAGGGGTTTTATTCCCCCCTTTTCCTGATAAAGAAAAAGGATGGAAATTGGAGACCAATCCTAGATCTTCGCAATCTAAAATCTTTTCTGATAAATCAAACCTTCAAGGTGGAGTCTGCAATATCAGTGATAAATCTGATGCCTCTAGGAGCATTTCTTCAGTCTGTGGACTTAAAGGATGCTTATTTTCACATCCCTATTGTGATAGCTCACATTAAATATCTGAGGTTTGAAATCGACAACCAACACTTTCAGTTTGCAGCCCTTCCTTTTGGCATCTCAACAGCTCCAAGAATCTTCACAAAGGTCCTGCTTCCTCTAATAGCAGAGTTACGTCTAAGGGGATTTTTTGTTATCCATTACTTGAATGACATTCTCCTAATTGCAGATTCATTGCAACAAGCAGGAATTCACAGGGAAATTCTAATTCAGTTTCTTCAAAATCACAGATCGATCATCAATTTCTCAAAGAGTCAGTCAACTCCATCCCAAAATCTGGTGTTCTTAGGAACTCATTTTGATACCCTCAGAGATGTATCTCTACCTCAAACTCGCATCCAGTTTCTCTGAAAATACTTTCTGCAACTATTTCAGACAAAGTCTCTTTCAGCTCGCCAATGGATGAAGATTCTAGGCTGGCACATGGCTTCAGTCATTCATATTGTTAAATGGGCAAGATGGAGGATGCGTCCCTTTCAAGGCCATTTCCTGTGTTTTTACAAGAGGAAAATCAGTCTCTCTAATCAGATTCCATTTCCAGCATCATTAAAGAAGTATCTCCAAAATGTTGAAATGATATCAGCTGTTCATGTTCCAGGTCAGAACAATGTTGTGGCAGACTTCCTAAACAGGAAGAGAATATCGTCCATAGAATAGAAAAAGCTTATTTTAAATGATAATAAGCAGATGGGGAATGCCAGACATCGACTTAATGGCCTCCAAGGTCAACAATCAGGAAACCCAGGTTTTACAGCCGTGTTCTGACACCTTATGCCCTGGGGGTAGATGCCTTTCTGCAAAGTTGGCAGTTCAACCTGATTTATATCTTTCCTTCTCTTCCTTTAATCCATCCAGTATTGAGAAAAATTCAAAAGGGAAAAAGCAACCTTCATTCTGATACTTCCATTTTGGCCTCGCAGGTCTTGGTTCCCTCTGGTTCTGAGAATGGCAATTCTTCCACCTTGGCATCTTTGAGTTCATCGGGACATGCTTTGTCAGGGTCCTGTGTCTCATCCGGAACTCCAAGTTTTCAAGCTGACGGCCTGGTTACTGAATATTAAAGATTATTTACTCTTCTGTTATCAACACTCTTCTACAAGATAGAAAATGTTCCATTTCTAGGGTCTATTACAGAGTCTGGGAAACTTTTCATCATTGATGAATAATCATCAAGCTTCCTCTACATCTATTCAGCTTCATAACTGGTTAGAATTTTTGCATGAAAGATTTCTTCCAGGTCTTAAGGCCCGAACCCATAAGGGCCAAGAACTGGCACATATCAAACCATTTACAAAGTCTGTTATTCCTTCCTGTGATTTACCTTTAGTTCTAGAGTCACTTATGAGAAAACCTTTTGAACCTCTTCAGGTTGTTTCCCTTTGGTTTCTTACTCTGAAGACAATTTTTTGTGGTTGCCATTACTTCAACTCTTTGTGTTTCAGAACTTCAAGCTTTTTCAATAAGAGAATCCTGCCTTTCCTTTCACCAAGACAAGGTTGTTCTTCGAACTGTACCAGAACTTTTACCTAAAGTCGTATCCGACTTTCACAAAAATCAGGATATAATTTTGCCTTCTTTTTGTTCAGATGACCAGCAGGTTCGAGATAAGCCATTACATCATTTGGATATTGTTTGATTTTTAAACATCTATGTTTCTAGAACACAATCTATTCACAAAACTGATTGGCTATTCATCATCCCTAAAGGGCCTCAGATGGGCCAAGCTCCTGTAAAGACTACAATCTCAAATTGGATCATCCAGGCTATTTCTAGAGCTTACAAGCAAAAGATGAACAGGTTCCAGAAGGGGTTAAAGGGACATAAAACAGGTTGAGATCTGTGCATATCCTAAAAGGGGTAATTAATTAAAAATAGTTTGCATAAAAAATTGTTTAAAAATTACTGGCAAGTATTTTAAAATAATTTTCAAAAATAAGCAAAATAAATTACAAACCTAAGCTGCCTGTAGCAGCCACCCCCTCTTATCAGTGTTTAGACACATGCATTGTATTTCAACTGAGTTCAAAGCTTCTAGGCATGCTCCATCAGATAATCCCTATGCATTTTTGCATTCTACCAAAACAACAATAGATATAGATACAGCCATAGAAGGAAATGTGTGGGTGGAGTTAGAGCTTTACAATACAGAAACTAAGAAGAAAGGGTTAATAGTGTGGCATTGCAGTATAAATTTGCAGGTAAAGTAATTAAATTACATATTATTGTATTTTGTCTCTATCCCAACTTGTTTTATGTCCCTTTAAGGCACACTCAACTAGGGCAGTTGCTACATCCTGGGCTTTTAATGCAGATGCTACTCCTAAGTAGTGATGTTGTGAACTTAAAATTTTCCATTCGCGAACGGCGAACGCGAACTTCCGCAAATGTTCACAAACGGGCGAACCGGGCGAACCGCCATTGACTACAATAGGCAGGCGAATTTTAAAACCCACAGGGACTCTTTCTGGCCACAATAGTGATGGAAACGTTGTTTCAAGGGTACTAACACCTGGACTGTGGCATGCCGGAGAGGGATCCATGGCAAAACTCCCACGGAAAATTACATAGTTGATGCAGAGTCTGGTTTTAATCCATAAAGGGCATAAATCACCTAACATTCCTAAATTGTTTGGAATAATGTGCTTTAAAACATCAGGTATGATGGTGTATCGATCAGATGTTTGTTTCCCAGGCAGAAAGTGCCCTAAAACATTGCGGCTTGAACCCTAGTTGGTGGCGGATAAGTCACACAAGTCATCCGCCATTCGAAGATAAAATACAGCAGCGTGTGGACCATTTTTAGCCCAAGGCAGCTCATCTCATCAGGCCTTTTTTACTCGAATGTATCGCCCAATGTCAGTCCCTTCGGGATCCATCCCTCATTCATCTTAATAAAGGTGAGGTAATCTAGACTTTTTTGACCAAGGCGACTTCTCTTCTCAGTGACAATACCTCCTGCTGCACTGAAGGTCCTTTCTGACAGGACACTTGAAGCGGGGCAGGCCAGAAGTTCTATCGCAAATTGGGATAGCTCAGGCCACAGGTCAAGCCTGTACACCCAGTAGTCAAGGGGTTCATCGCTCCTCAGAGTGTCGAGATCTGCAGTTAAGGTGAGGTAGTCTGCTACCTGTCGGTCGAGTCGTTCTCTGAGGGTGGACCCCGAAGGGCTGTGGCGATGCATAGGACTTAAAAAGCTCTGCATGTCCTCCATCAACAACACGTCTGTAAAGCGTCCTGTCCTTGCCGGCGTGGTTGTGGGAGTTGGAGGATTACTTTCACCTCTTCCCCTGTTAGATTCCCGTTGTGCTGTGACATCACCCTTATACGCTGTGTAAAGCATGCTTTTTAAATTTATTTTGGAACTGCTGCATCCTTTCCGACTTGCGGTAATTCTGTAACATTTCAGGCACTTTATGCTTATACCGGGGGTCTAGTAGCGTGGATACCCAGTACAGGTCGTTCTCCTTCAGCTTTTTTATACGAGGGTCCCTCAACAGGCACGACAGCATGAAAGACCCCATTTGCACAAGGTTGGATGCCGAGCTACTCATGTCCCGTTCCTCGTCCTCAGTGATCTCACTGAAGGTATCTTCCCCCCAGCCACGTACAACACCACGGGTACCAGATAGGTGACAACAAGCACCCTGGGATGCCTGTTGTGGTTGGTCTTCCTCCTCCTCCTCAAAGCCACATTCCTCCCCTGACTCCTCTTCCTCACAATCCTCTTCCAGCGTTGCCGCTGGTCCAGCAAGCGATGCTGATAAAGCTGTTTCTGGTGGTGATGGTGACCACAACTCTTCCTCATCTATGGCCTGATCCAGCACTCTTCGCAGGGCACGCTCCAGGAAGAAAACAAATGGTATGATGTCGCTGATGGTGCCTTCGGTGCGACTGACTAGGTTTGTCACTTCCTCAAAAGAACGCATGAGCCTACAGACATTGCGCATGAGCGTCCAGTAACGTGGCAAAAAAATTCCCAGCTCCGCAGAGGCTGTCCTAGCAGCCCGGTCATACAAATACTCGTTAACAGCTTTTTCTTG
The DNA here is from genome assembly GCF_027579735.1 of Bombina bombina. NCBI lineage: Eukaryota > Metazoa > Chordata > Amphibia > Anura > Bombinatoridae > Bombina > Bombina bombina. The sequence continues at coordinate 1,025,657,525 of NC_069503.1, read as the reverse complement.
TTGGAGCAGGCGGTCAAACATTAGGAGTGTTTAATTCCAACGTTTCGGGCTGTCGCAAATCAAGCGCCTCACTGGCATGTTGTTTCGCCGCTGGATATCGGAAAAGTGCGCCATGGCCGTGTAGGAACGCCTGAAATGGCCACACACCTTCCTGGCCTGCTTTAGGACGTCCTGTAAGCCAGGGTACTTATGCACAAAGCATTGTACGATCAGATTACACACATGTGCCATGCACGGAACATGTGTCAACTTGCCCAATTTCAATGCCGCCACCAAATTACTTCCGTTGTCAGAAACCACTTTGCCGATCTTCAGTTGGTGCGGAGTCAGCCACTGATCCACCTGTGTGTTCAGGGCGGACAGGAGTGCTGGTCCGGTGTGACTCTCTGCTTTCAGGCAAGTCAACCCCAAGACGGCGTGACACTGCCGTATCCGGGATGTGGAATAGTACATGGGGAGCTGGGGGGGTGCCGTTGATGTGGAGCAAAATGCAGCAGCAGAAGAGGACTCAGCCAAGGAGGTTATGGAAGAGGATGGAGTAGGAGGAGTACAGGAGGTGGCAGCAGGCCTGCCTGCAAGTCGTGGCGGTGTCACAACTCCTCTGCAGAGCCACGCATTCCATGCTTGGCAGCTGTCAGCAGGTTTACCCAATGCGCAGTGTAGGTGATATACCTGCCCTGACCATGCTTTGTAGACCAGCTATCAGTGGTCAGATGGACCCTTGCCCCAACACTGTGTGCCAGACATGCCATTACTTCCTTTCGCACCATCGAGTACAGGTTGGGGATTGCCTTTTGTGCAAAGAAATTTCGGCCGGGTACCTTCTACTGCGGTGTCCCAATAGATACAAATTTTTTTAACGCCTCAGACTCCACCAGCTTTTATGGTAAAAGCTGGTGGGCTAAGAGCTCAAACAAACAAACAAAGGGTGGTGTGAGTGCTAATCAGAAAAAAGGTTTCTGTGCTTAAATCCCTGATATGGTCTGATAAAATCTCCAATTACAGACTGTAAGATAAAGAGGTGAGAATGGTGTGGGATAAGCGCTCCAGCTAAGTAGAGCCAACCAGATTATTATGCAAATAAAATGAAATAACAAGAGGACCCAATGGTACTAAAAAAAGAGAATTTATATAGCAATTTAAATGGATAACTTGTTAACGCATACAGAATATGTTAGCATATACCCAATTACATGAGATGCCGGCATCAATAACAGTAAAACATACTAATCATATTAAAAACAGAGAAATACAGCCGATATAAAATTTCTAAAAAGTTCCCTGAGTGTGCCTTAAAAATATATATGAATATGAATAAACTTGATAAAGGTAGATGACTCTTAGCACAGTAAAGTTAACTCGCTAAATGTTACCAGTATTTTGTTTAAGCAATGAGATATTTGATCACAGCTCAGACAAGCCTGCTATCAGACGCCGGGCAAGGGGGTGACTTTGTGACATTGGCTTCTTACGATCAAACATATCCTTGAGAGACACCTGACTTTGGGCAGATGACCAGGAACTGCTCGGGAAGAGAGACGGATTGGTGGATGGTTGAGAGGGGGCAAGGAGGACAGCAGTGGTTGACGTGGCTGAAGATGCTGGACCAGGAGGAGGATGGTGGCTTTGAGTTTGTGTGCTGCTTCTACTCATGTGTTGATCCCCGAGGCGTTTGTGATGTGTGATCATGTGCCTTCACAAAGCAGTTGTACCTAGGTGGGTGTTGGACTTCCCACGACTCAGTTTCTTTTGGCACAGGTTGTAAATGGCATCGCTGTTGTCAGAGGGAGACACACAAAAAAAATGCCACACTGCTGAGCTTTGAGATGATGGCATTCTGGTGGTGGCAACAGCATGCGTTGATTAGCGTGCTGTCTGGCTGACCCCGGGTGCCGATGCATGCTGTCTGACTGTGGCACTAGCTCCTTGCGACAACCTCCCCCTGCTTCCAACTCGTCTCCTCCTCCTCCTCTCTGTCTCCCCATCTGAACTTTCCCCCCTGTTCTTCTTCTCTTCTAGCGGGCACCCACGTGACATCCACGGACGCATCATCATCATCAACCGCTTAACTTGTATCTGACAAATCAACAAAAGGAAGCAGCAGCGGCTACAACATCATCATCATCACACCGTTCGTCCATGTCTGTAATGCTGCCTGACTGAGACATATCACTGTTATCTACATCCTCTGTCAATGATGGTTGTGCATCACTCATTCCTTCCAACTGATGTGTAAATAACTCCTCTGACAGATCAAGTGAAGCGGCTGTGGTGCTAGTGTTGGTGGTGGCAGCAGGCGGGCGAGTGGTAACATGAGAGGTGCCCGAAGATAAGCTGGAGGAGGATGGTGCGTCAAGGTTCGGAGCGGAAGCATTAAAAGATTTGGTGTCCTGTGTAAAAAGTCAACTATGTCCTCAGAACTTCTCGAGTTCATGAGACGTGGCCTCTGAACACTGGGCATTATTCTAGGGCCAAAGGGAATCACAGCACCATGACCACGACGGCACCTGCCGGGTGGCCTGCCTCTGCCTGTCATTTTTTTTAAATGTACACTTACACTACTATTAAACAAGATAAAAGGGGTGGCACTGGGCAAGTGGGGCCAGTATAAGCAATGAGCCAGACACAAAAAAGCAGACTGATGTTTCACAGTCCAAAACGTTTTTATTTTTTTAAATGTACACTTACACTACTATTAAACAAGATATGAGTGGTGGCACTGGGCAAGTGGGGCCAGTATAAGCTATGAGCCTGACACAAAAAAGCAGACTGATGTTTCACAGTCCAAAACGTTTTTATTTTTTTAAATGTACACTTACACTACTATTAAACAAGATATCAGTGGTGGCACTGGGCAAGTGGGCACAGTATACGCTGTGAGCATGACACAAAAAAGCAGACTGATGTTTCACAGTCCAAAAAGTTTTTATTTTTTTAAATGTACACTTACACTACTATTAAACAAGATATGAGTCGTGGAACTGGGCAAGTGGGCACAGTATACTCTGTGAGCCTGACACAAAAATGCAGACTGATGTTTCACAGTCCAAAAAGTTTTTATTTTTTAAAATGTACACTTACACTACTATTAAACAAGATATGAGTGGTGGCACTGGGCAAGGGGGCACAGTATACGCTGTGAGCCTGACACAAAAAAGCAGACTGATGTTTCACAGTCCAAAAAGTTTTTAATTTTTTAAATGTACGCTTACACTACTATTAAACAAGATATGAGTGGTGGCACTGGGCAAGTGGGCCCAGTATAAGCTGTGGGCCTGACACAAAAAAGCAGACTGATGTTTCACAGTCCAAAAAGTTTTTTTTGTTTTTAAATGTACACTTACACTACTATTAAACAAGATATGAGTGGTGCCACTGGGCAAGTGGGCACAGTATACGCTATGAGCCTGAAACAAAAAAGCAGATTGATGTTTCACAGTCCAAAAAGTTTTTATTTTTTTAAATGTACACTTACACTACTATTAAACAAGATATGAGTGGTGGCACTGGGCAAGTGGGCACAGTATACACTGTGAGCCTGACACAAAAAAGCAGACTGATGTTTCACAGTCCAAAAAGTTTTTATTTTTTTAAATGTACACTTACACTACTATTAAACAAGATATGAGTGGTGGCACTGGGCAAGTGGGCCCAGTATAAGCTGTGAGCCTGACACAAAAAAGCAGACTGATGTTTCACAGTCCAAAAAGGTTTTTTTGTTTTTAAATGTACACTTACACTACTATTAAACAAGATATGAGTGGTGGCACTGGGCAAGTGGGCACAGTATACGCTGTGAGCCTGACACAAAAAAGCAGACTGATGTTTCACAGTCCAAAAAGGTTTTTTTGCTTTTAAAATGTACACTTACACTACTATTAAACAAGATATGAGTGGTGGCACTGGGCAAGTGGGCACAGTATACGCTGTGAGCCTGACACAAAAAAGCAGACTGATGTTTCACAGTCCAAAAAGTTTTTATATTTTTTAAATGTACACTTACACTACTATTAAACAAGATATGACTGAGTAGTGGCACTGGGCAAGTGGGCACAGTATACGCTGTGAGCCTGACATAAAAAAGCAGACTGATGTTTCACAGTCCAAAAAGTTTTTTTGTTTTTTTTAAATGTACACTTACACTACTATTAAACAAGATATGATTGGTGGCACTGGGCAAGTGGGCACAGTATACACTGTGAGTCTGACACAAAAAAGCTGACTGATGTTTCACAGTCCAAAAAGTTTTTATTTTTTAAAATGTACACTTACACTACTATTAAACAAGATATGACTGAGTGGTGGAACTGGGCAAGTGGGCACAGTATACGCTGTGAGCCTGACACAAAAAAGCAGACTGATGTTTCACAGTCCAAAAAGTTTTTTTTTCATTTAAATGTACACTTACACTACTATTAAACAAGATATGAGTGGTGGCACTGGGCAAGTGGGCACAGTATACGCTGTGAGCCTGACACAAAAAAGCAGACTGATGTTTCACAGTCCAAAAAGTTTTTTTTTTTTTAAATGTACACTTACACTACTATTAAACAATATATGAGTGGTGGCACTGGGCAAGTGGGCCCAGTATAAGCTGTGAGCCTGACACAAAAAAGCAGACTGATGTTTCACAGTCCAAAAAGGTTTTTGTTTTTTTTAAATGTACACCTACACTACTATTAAACAAGATATGACTGAATAGTGGCACTGGGCAAGTGGGCACAGTATACGCTGTGAGCCTGACACAAAAAAGCAGACTGATGTTTCACAGTCCAAAAAGTTTTTATTTTTTTAAATGTACACTTACACTACTATTAAACAAGATATGAGTGGTGGCACTGGGCAAGTGGGCACAGTATACGCTGTGAGCCTGACACAAAAAAGCAGACTGATGTTTCACAGTCCAAAAAGTTTTTTTGTTTTTTTTTAAATGTACACTTACACTACTATTAAACAAGATATGAGTGGTGGCACTGGGCAAGTGGGCACAGTATATGCTGTGAGTCTGACACAAAAAAGCTGACTGATGTTTCACAGTCCAAAAAGTTTTTATTTTTTAAAATGTACACTTACACTACTATTAAACAAGATATGAGTGGTGGCACTGGGCAAGTGGGCCCAGTATAAGCTGTGAGCCTGAAACAAAAAAGCAGACTGATGTTTCACAGTCCAAAAAGGTTTTTTTTCATTTAAATGTACACTTACACTACTATTAAACAAGATATGACTGAGTAGTGGCACTGGGCAAGTGGGCACAGTATACGCTGTGAGCCTGACACAAAAAAGCAGACTGATGTTTCACAGTCCAAAAAGTTTTTTTTTTTTTTTAAATGTACACTTACACTACTATTAAACAATATATGAGTGGTGGCACTGGGCAAGTGGGCCCAGTATAAGCTGTGAGCCTGACACAAAAAAACAGACTGATGTTTCACAGTCCAAAATTTTTTTTTTTTTTAAAATGTACACCTACACTACTATTAAACAAGATATGACTGAGTGGTGGCACTGGGCAAGTGGGCAGAGTATACGCTGTGAGCCTGACACAAAAAAGCAGACTGATGTTTCACAGTCCAAAAAGTTTTTATTTTTTTAAATGTACACTTACACTACTATTAAACAAGATATGAGTGGTGCCACTGGGCAAGTGGGCACAGCATACGCTGTGAGCCTGACACAAAAAAGCAGACTGATATTTCACAGTCCAAAAAGTTTTTTTTTTTTTAAATGTACACTTACACTACTATTAAACAAGATATGAGTGGTGGCACTGGGCAAGTGGGCCTAGTATATACTAGATTATACTAGCAGACTGATGTTTTTTTTAAAATTTACACTACTGTTACACCAGATTTGAGTGGTGGCACTGGGCAAGTGGGCCTGGCACACACGCTGGCAGGCAGGCAACTGCAATTAGATTACACTAGCAGACTGATGTTTCACAGTCAAAAAAGTTTTTTTTTTTTAAATTTACACTACTGTTACACCAGATATGAGTGGTGGCACTGGGCAAGTGGGCACAGTATACGCTGTGAGGCTGGCACACATGCTGGCAGGCAGGCAACTGCAATTAGATTACACAAGCAGACTGATGTTTCACAGTCAAAAAAGTTTTTATTTTTTAAATTTACACTACTGTTACACCAGATATGAGTGGTGGCACTGGGCAAGTGGGCCTGGCACACACGCTGGCAGGCAGGCAGGCAACTGCAATTAGATTACACTAGCAGACTGATGTTTCACAGTCAAAAAATATTTATTTTTTTAAATTTACACTACTGTTACACCAGATATGAGTGGTGGCACTGGGCAAGTGGGCCTGGCACACATGCTGGCAGGCAGGCAGGCAACTGCAATTAGATTACACTAGCAGACTGATGTTTCACAGTCAAAAAATTTTTTTTTTTCAATTTACACTACTGTTACACCAGATATGAGTGGTGGTACTAGGCAAGTGGCTTGGCAGGCAGGCAGGCAGGCAACTGCAATTAGATTACACAGGAAAAAAAAAACAGACTGATGTTCTAGCCCTAAAAAGGGCTTTTTGGGGTGCTGTCCTTACAGCAGAGATCAGATGAGTCCTTCAGGACTGTAGTGGACACTGAATACACTAGCCTAGCTATCAATTTCCCTATTAAATCACCAGCAGCTACACTGTCCCTCCTCTCACTAACAATGCAGCTTCCGAATGAATCTAAAATGGCTGCTGTCCAGGAGCTGGGAGGGTCTGGGAGGGAGGGTCTGCTGCTGATTGGCTGGAATCTGTCTGCAGACTGTGAGATACAGGGTCAAAGTTTACTCAATGATGACGAATAGGGGGCGGATCGAACATAGCATATGTTTGCCCGCCGTTGCGAACGCGATCAAGCTATGTTCGACGGGAACTATTCGCCGGCTAACTATTCGCGACATCACTACTCCTAAGGAGATTTCCCAAGCATCTGTTTGGAAATCACATACCTTCATCTCTCACTATAAATTTGATGTTCGTCAATCAGCTTGGTCTCAAAATTCTTTAATCTATTATGTCCTAAATAAAGTCTTTATGTTTTTGCAGTTATATTTGTTTTCTGCTTTTCTTTTTTCATCTCACCCTTGTGTTTTGTTACAGCTTTGTTATTCATCTCACTGGTAGGTATTACTACTAGGGAGGGCCAAGATAACTAGAAATGTAACCTCAAAATATAGTATTTTCTACATCTTGGCCCATTTCCCTGGGTAATACCTACCAGGCTCCCTCCCAATATTTGCATAACCACTTTTTGGCTGGACATATCTAGGAGGAGGGGGTGTTACTGCTTTAGAGTTACCTATATTCAGATAACTAAGGAATGGGCAGTTCTGTCCATGCCCCTTTCGGGGAGGGGTTCTCACTGGTAGGTATTACCCAGGGAAATGGGCCAAGATATAGAAATTACTATATTTTGGGTTTAAATTTCTAGTTTTTTTACAACAATTGATTTTCATTTGTAATTAATAATTAGTTACTTAAATGACAATCAAGACTTTTGACACGGTTTAAGCTGCGTTAAACAGCAAAAAAAAAAAAAAAAAAAAAAGAAATAAAAAGGATTTAAAAATTATGAGAATGTTAGAAATGTATGAAAATTAATTTATTCAATTTGATATTCATAAGACTGATTACAGTTGATATATCTGATCTGTATAGCTCATCTATATGGAATTTGTAAGTGTAACAGACTTTAAAGGGACACTGAACGCAAATTTTTTCTTTCGTGATTGAGATAGAGCATGCAATTTTAAGCATTTTTCTAATTTACTCCTATTATCAATTATTCTTCGTTCTCTTGCTATCTTCATTTGAAAAAAAAAGTATAGAACCTGGACAGCACTTGTTTATTGGTGGATGAATTTATCCACCAATCAGCAAAAACAACCCTGGTTGTTCATCAAAAATGGGCCAGCATCTAAACTTACATTCTTGCTTTTCAAATAAAAATACCAAGAGAATAAAGAACATTTGATAATAGGAGTAAATTAGAAAGTTGCTTAAAATTGCATGTTCTATCTGAATCACAAAAGAAAAAATTTGGGTTCAGTGTCCCTTTAATTCTAAATTTTCATTTTTGTGCAAAGAACACTTTATTTTACTACAGAATCATTGCACACAATGCATGACTTACAAAGACGTTATCAAAGGACAAATTCATGCTGCTTATACCTTTCTTGGAGGCAGCAGGATATATGCTTAGAGAAAGCTTGAACATCAAAAGCTACATCCCGATTAGGAAAAAGTATTGTATAAAAAAAGTAGCAATGTATAAAATATTGTACAAAGCCATGTATCCTATGTGAGAAAAGGATTAGTGCAACTGTAATACATGGGTTGAAAAAAATAAAGTGTATATGTGACTCTACCTCATGACGCAGGATAATCAGCATATTATGCTCAATGGAACTGAAAAAAAAACCAACCTGTTCTCCATAAACTATAGTTAAACTCTTATATTTATATGAATAAACCCTACTGTCAAACAGTAGTATTTTAGCATATGACATATCTGGTCTGTTTTAAAGAAACATTTACCTGATTAATTGCTTTTTTTCTGAATATATACCTGATTTCTTAAAGTAATATTTCATAAGCTACAAATTCTTGATTAATGTATTATCTGTACCATGCACAATATAATTAAGTAAAAAAAAAAAAACACTTATCATAGGCAGGTCTTTCACAATTTTCAGCGTCAAGGTTACATTTTTTTTATTTCTTTGTATCAATTTTAGGCTCTGAAATGTTGCAGTGTTTACACACATGTATTTATATAATATGATGTAATATTTAATAAAAAGTCACAATTAGTCTTGTGGCGTCATATACGTTCGTAAAAGAGATGCTTGATGCAATGTTCCTAAATGCTAATATGCAGTAGGATTCCAGTATAATCTTTGTATACAGTGTGCACACAAAAAGTGCTCACGTTTGATTATGGAAAACTGTCGGCTCAGTTATGTTTTTTGTTCAATTCCATAACTGGAGAAAAATGTTCCTATATCATTAAAGACCCCCTGGAAAGGCAGTTACATAACTTAAACAATGTTTTATCCTTACATATTTTTGAACATTGCCAAAATAAACCGATTCCTTTCAACCATTTTTATTGAGTAGACATCTTCCATTTCTGCAAGATACTGTTACTGTGTAGAATTTAGCTGTCATTTGACAGAAAAATATGCCAAAAAACATTCTTCAACATGACATGTAGGATTGATTTAAAGTTGTGTGTGTCATAAACACAGCTTTGGATATTTTTATATGAATACATATGATTTACAAAATATATTCATTTTGCTCATACTTTTGGAAGTGATAGCACAGTTCTTATTGCAAATCTGTGTGTTACTACAATATAACTTAAAATCTTTTAGAAGGTGAAAATGTGCACACATACGCCTAGATTTAGAGTTTTGTCGGTAAAGACCCGCGGTGCTAACGAGCCTTTTTTTCCAGCGCACCCTTAGGACAATGCTGGTATTACGAGTTGTCTGAATGGCTGCGTTAGCCTCAGAAAAGTGAGTGTTGAGCATAATTTAGCTCTTCTTCAACCCTCAATACCAGCGTTGCTTATGGTAGCGGTAAGATGGAAAAACGTGCTCGTGCACGATATCCCCATAGGAAACAATGGGGCTGAGCTGGCTGCAAAAAAACCTAACACCTGCAAAAACGCAGCCCCATTGTTTCCTATGGGGAAACACTCTCTAAGTCTACACCTAACACCTTAACATGAACCCCGAGTCTAGACACCCCTAACCTTACACTTATTAACCCCTAATCTTCCACCCCCGCTATCGCTGACACCTACACTATATTATTAACCTCTAATCTGCCGCTCCGGACACCGCCGCCACCTACATTATAGCTATGAACCCCTAATCTGCTGTCCCTAACATCGCCGACACCTATATTATATTTATTACCCCCTATTCTGCCCCCCCCAACGTCGCCGCCACCTACCTACACTTATTAACCCCTAATCTGCCGACCGGACATCGCCGCCACTATAATAAATGTATTAACCCCTAAACCGCTGCACTCTCGCCTCGCAAACACTATAATAATTTTTATTATTAACCCCTAATCTGCCCTCCCTAACATCGCCGCCACCTACCTACAATTATTAACCCCTAATCTCCCGCCCCCAACGTCGCCGCTACTATAATAAAGTTATTAACCCCTAAACCTAAGTCTAACCCTAACCCTAACACCACCCTAAATTAAATATAATTTAAATAAAACGAAATAAATTTACTATCATTAAATAAATTATTCCTATTTAAAACTAAATACTTACCTATAAAATAAACCCTAATATAGCTACAATATAACTAATAGTTACATTGTAGCTATTTTAGGATTTATATTTATTTTACAGGCAACTTTGTATTTATTTTAACTAGGTACAATAGCTATTAAATAGTTATTAACTATTTAATAGCTACCTAGTTAAAATAATTACAAAATTACCTGTAAAATAAATCCTAACCTAAGTTACAAATACACCTAACACTACACTATCAATAAATTAATTAAATAAATTACCTACAATTAGCTAAACTAAAATACAATTAAATAAACTAAACTATAATACAAGAAAAAACAAACACTAAATTACAGATTTTTTTTTTTACAAGTTTAATATAATTACACCTAATCTAAGCCCCCTAATAAAATAAAAAAGCCCCCCAAAATAATAAAATGCCCTACCCTATCCTAAATTACAAAGTAATCAGCTCTTTTACCAGCCCTTAAAAGGGCTTTTTGCAGGGCATTGCCCCAAAGTAATCAGCTCTTTTACCTGTAAAAAAAAAAATGCAATACCCCCCAACATTACAACCCACCACCCACATACCCCTACTCTAAAACCCACCCAAACCCCCTTTAAAAAACCTAACACTAACTCCCTGAAAATCTCCCTACCTTGAGTCGTCTTCACTCAGCCGAGCCGAATTCTTCATCCAAGCGGGGCAGAAGAGGTCCTCCATCTGATTGAAGTGTTCATCCAAGTGGCATCTTCTATCTTCATCCATCCGGAGCTGAGCGGCAGCATCCTGAAGACCTCCGACGCGGAATATCCATCCTGGCCGACGACTTCCCGACAAATGACGGTTCCTTTAAATGACGTCATACAAGATGGCGTCCCTCGAATTTCCGATTGGCTGATAGGATTCTATCAGCCAATCGGAATTAAGGTAGGAAAAAATCTGATTGGCTGATTCAATCAGCCAATCAGATTGAAGTTCAATCCGATTGGCTGATTTGATCAGCCAATTGAATTGACCTCACATTCTATTGGCTGTTCTGATCAGCCAATATAATGCAAGGTCAATCTGATTGGCTGATTGAACTTCAATCTGACTGGCTGATTGAATCAGCCAATCTTCTTATCAGCCAATCGGAATTCGAGGGACGCCATCTTGGATGACGCCATTTAAAGGAACCGTCATTCATCAGGAAGTCGTCGGCCAGGATGGATGTTCCGCGTCAGAGGTCTTCAGGATGCTGCCGCTCAGCTCCGGATGGATGAAGATAGAAGATGCCGCTTGGATGAACACTTTAATCGGATGGTGGACCTCTTCTGCCCCGCTTGGATGAAGAATTTGGCTTGGCTGAGTGAAGACGGCTCAAGGTAGGGAGATCTTCAGGGGGTTAGTATTAGGTTTTTTTAAGGGGGTTTGGGTGGGTTTTAGAGTAGGGGTATGTGGGTGGCGGGTTGTAATGTTGGGGGGGGGGGTTATTGTATTTTTTTTTACAGGTAAAAGAGCTGATTACTTTGGGGCAATGCCCCGCAAAAAGTCCTTTTAAGGGCTGTTAAAAGAGCTGATTACTTTGTAATTTAGGATAGGTTAAGGCATTTTATTATTTTGGGGGGCTTTTTTATTTTATTAGGGACTTAGATTAGGTGTAATTAGTTTAAACTTCTTGTAATTTTTTTTAGTTTCTGTAATTTAGTGTTTTTTTTTTATTATAGTTTAGTTTATGTAATTGTATTTTAGTTTAGCTAATTGTAGGTAATTTATTTAATTAATTTATTGATAGGGTAGTGTTAGGTGTATTTGTAACTTAGGTTAGGATTTATTTTACAGGTAATTTTGTAATTATTTTAACTAGGTAGCTATTAAATAGTTAATAACTATTTGATAGCTATTGTACCTAGTTAAAATAAATATAAACTTGCCTGTAAAATAAAAATAAACCCTAAGATGGCTACAATGTAACTATTAGTTATATTGTAGCTATATTAGGGTTTATTTTATAGGTAAGTATTTAGTTTTAAATAGGAATAATTTATTTAATGATAGTAAATTTATTTTGTTTTATTTAAATTATATTTAACTTAGGGTGGTTTAGGGGTTAATAACTTTATTATAATAGCGGCAACGTTGGGGGCGGGAGATTGGGGTTAATAATTGTAGGTAGGTGGCGGCGATGTTAGGGACGGCAGATTAGGGGTTAATAATAAAATTTATTATAGTGTTTGCGAGGCGGGAGTGCAGCGGTTTAGGGGTTAATACATTTATTATAGTGGCGGCGATGTTCGGTCGGCAGATTAGGGGTTAATAAGTGTAGGTAGGTGGCGGCGACGTTGGGGGGGCAGATTAGGGGGTAATAAATATAATATAGGTGTCGCCGATGTTAGGGACAGCAGATTAGGGGTTCATAGCTATAATGTAGGTTGCTGCAGTGTCCGGAGCGGCAGATTAGGGGTTAAAAAATGTTATTATAGGGTTTGCAATGTGGGGGGGCCTCGGTTTAGGGGTTCATAGGTAGTTTATGGGTGTTAGTGTACTTTATAGCACTGTAGCTAAGAGCTTTATGTTCCGGCGTTAGCCCATAAAACTCTTAACTACTGACTTTTTTTTGCAGTTGGAGTCTTGTCGGTAGAGGCTCTACCGCTCACTTCTTCCAAGACTCGTAATACCAGCGTTAGGCAAATCCCATAGAAAAGATAGGATACGCAATTGACGTAAGGGGATTTGCGGTAGCCTCGAGTCGCGGAAAGAAAGTGAGCGGTAGACCCTTTCTTGTCTGACTCTAAATACTAGCGGGCGTTAAAAAGCAGCATTAGGACTCCTTAACGCTGATTTTTAACCCTAACGCAGAACTCTAAATCTAGCCGATAGTTTCCTGACAAGTATTTACATGAGTAAAGGTTATTGCATAACCATTTTTTACAGGAGCAGGGGACTCTGGGAAAGGATATGCAAATGAGCTAAAAAATACCACACCTTCAAGTATCCTTTTTTTAAACATGGATTTACAAATGCAATGATCTTCACAATGCCTCACCTTCTTGCTTCTAATGTCTGGTTTAATCAATGTATTTATGCCATTGCAGTGCCTCTAAAATAGCACAGCATAGGATTGGGAAAGCAAGAGAAATCACATGTGGACAGCAGTTTCTGTCTTCTTACAGATCATCAGCACATGATAAATGTGTTCTCTTGCTAACTTCTTATACTCAACTTGTACGCTAATCCACCAGTATTAATAGTTTACTTTGAGTGTAGTTAGCGAACATCCCCCTTAATAAACCCTATGTATTTTAGACAACCAACAATTGTCATAGTTAAATTTAAGGAAAAAGGGACAAAATAAATAATGAACGTATATTGCAAAGTTACTACATATAATTAAACATTTTATATTACAACATCATACTTTTAATATCCGTTTAAATAGCTTATCCATTTTTTGTGTGGGTTTATATTTGGTCTTGTTTCTTTGTTCTTTCTGCCAGGTTTCTTTTATCACGATTCTGCTGTGTAGGAAAGTTTCCTTTGCTGCTCTATATTTAGCATTTTCTAGGTGAGATTTTTTTCCTTCAAGTCTCCTATATGTTGTGCGTAAAGTTTGTTTTTCATATAGTCTTTTAAATTGCTGGTTTTGTTTTTCAGTCCCATCTGGTGCCTGCTCTTGTTGCATTCATTTTATGGCTAGAAAATCATTCCTGTTAGGGTCATAAAACAATGGTAGTATGTGGGGGCATACGGTCATACATGAGCTACTAAAAAGCAGCTTTAAATAATTTGAAAAAAAATAGGATTTGTGAGATTAGTGCACGTTCATGCACAGTGACAATCTCTCTGCTGCAACACTGACTTGTGCACTGACCATAAAGGGCTGGAATTATCAAGCCCTTCTCTCTCCTTTGACTGCAGGTTCAAACAAGCAAACCTGCAGTTTTGATTATCAAGTAGCAGTTATCAGATTGCTGCTTTCCTGCCCTGTTCTTTACCTCTTAGGTGGAGAATTTCAACCTCCCTGGTCTCGTCCAACCGGGGAGATTGACAGCTCTTGCCTGCGTATGATTGGTTGTGCGCAGGCAGGGGGTGGGGTTAAATGCGGGCAGCAGATTGCTGGTTACTAGTGGAGAAGCCAGACGGACAGGGGCAAATATGTACGCCCCTGTCTGCCACGGGATGATAAATTGAGCCTAAAATGTTAAAAAAGGAGGGATCTCATAATGAATGTGTGGTTCATCCTTGTGTTTCCAATTTACTTCCATTATCAAATTTGCTTCATTCTCTTCACATCCTATGTTGAGAGAGCAACACAAGCTACAAAGACGACAAAGCAAATTATATACTAGAGGTAAATTCAAAAGCTGTTTAAAATTATATGTACGGGGAGTTTAAGCAAGTGCTTATCTTCTGGTTTGGACACAGACTCAGTAGCAGTAGCAGTATAATGCTGGTGAATTATACTATTAGGAGTAATTCTAAATAAGTTAATGGTTTTAATATCTAGCGCTAGAAAAATCTTCAGATTAAAAACAGGTAAAACTAATAACCTGAAAACAAGAACCACATGTAACACAAAACAGTTTAAATTTGTGTACTCTTCCAAAAAGAGCTTAAAATCCACCACCATAAAACTATCCATACAAGTTTAATATAAATGAATTTAAATAAATGTATTCTAAATATCAGAAAACATATACAGCATTCATAAAATACAGTCAATATCATGCATGATATAAAAAAAAAACTCTGATGCTCATTTCTGTGTTAAAAAATGTTAAAAAAAACATTTTGGATCCGTATATAAAAATTGATACTTTAAATTTTCACTTGAAAGGTATCTAACCCCATAAAAACTGTTTGATCAATAGTTACTTTCTTAAAAGTTCAAAAAAGCACTTGCTGGTTAGTCTTAAAAAAGCCACTTAGTTGCCTTTTTATGTTGGCAATGCTTTCCTGCTCCAATGATCTTAAAGTATATAGTGGGTAATTTGCTTCCACTTACGGTTTTGATACGTTGTAATTGGGCATCCGTTTAAACCTTTTGACATGCGGCTTCTAATTAAGCAGTTCGCTGCCAGACGGCCGACTCCTATCTCGAGAGAGTTTAGCAGATTGTTACAAGTTAAGTTGCTGGTATCCATGGATATTTTATAGATATTTTCGTTAACAAATAAATTTCAAATGACCCCCTTATCTAATATTGGATGAAACAAAAAAAAAATATTCAATTGTAATAAACAATTTGTCCAAATTTATTTTGTCTTTGTATGTCTATTAGTTAGTCCTTATTATAGACCCATAATTATTTTCCTAAATTGCTCCTCTGCTGCCGAAAACTACAAAAATGTTCCCTTCATGATTTAGAAAGTGTACAATTTTAAATACGTTTCCAATTTACTTCTATTATCAAATTTGCTACATTCTTGGTATCCTTTGTTAAAAGAGCAGCTGTGTACTTGTAGCTATTTGATAACAAAGCAAATGACAAAGAGGTATTTATATGCAACCACCAATCAGCAGCTAGCTCCCAGTAATGCACTGAGCCTACCTAGGTATGCATTTCAACTTATGACAGCAAGAGAATGAAGGAAATTAGATAATAGTAGTCAATTGGAAAGTTGTTTAAAATCATATGCTCTGTCTCAATTATTAAATGAAAATGTTGGGTTTCTTGTCGATTTGATGAATCACTAACATTAAGGAACATTACATTTAACATTGAACTAGTTATAAAATTATTAATTTTATGTAAACAAAATCTTTTTTGCAGTACACTTATTATTTATGTTGGACACTTTTTTTTCAATTTAACTTTGAAAAATGTATTTTTTCCTTTGCATTCGGGAGTTTATTTATATATTTATATCAGCAAAGGACAAGCAAAAGCTATTTAAATTTAATTGAAAATTACTATATGCTGTAAAGATATAAAAATATAAGGTGATATCCTAATGCAAAACAATTAGATGTTCTAATTTGTCAAAACATGGAATTTTTGTAATACTAATTCTAATAAACTGAAAATGACTTAAACACATATGTAAATTCAGTCCAATCACCAACTGCTTTCTCAGTTTTTCAGTTTCTTAAAAGAACTTAAGATATGTGTTTAACTCCTTTGCAAGAACTACAACATGCACATTTTGCATTTAAATATACTTATATGGATATTAAACAGTAAATAAATGTTAAAATATAATAATGGGCTCAATTCATCATCCCGTGGTGGACAGGGGCATACATATTGACTCCTGTCTGCCCTGATTCTCCTCTGCTGCCTGCATTTACCATTACACACAAGCGCTACTGTGCACTCCTATGCAAACGCACCCCCTGCTTATGCACATGTGGGCAGGAACTGTCAATCTCCCTGGTCGGAACCTGCTTGTGCGAACCTGCAGTTGAACGGGAGAGAAGGGCTTGATAAACCGAGCCCAATGTGTTCAAATCAAAGATTACACTAGGAATAGGGTTGTCAGGTGACCAGTCTAGTATTTTAGAAGGCTGTCCAGTAAAATCTTCACAAAAATACTAGAGTTATTAACGTCCATTTGTGTTAGCAAAATGTAAAAGGTCTGCTATGCCTCAACACATAACAAATATGGAGCAAAGGGGCAAGGGGTTAAATTACTTCTGTTTATATGTGTTACTGGCCGCCAAAGAGGTAAAATTATTTATTTGTATGTTAAAGGCAGCCAAAGGGTAAAATGACTGCTCGGTTGTGAAAGATATACATAGTGGGATCCAAAGTGGGGGCTAAGGTAGAGCTTTTTTTCAGGTGGGGGACATTATGTGACCCTATCTACTGTCATGCGGTCCAGTACTTTTGTGGAGAACAGCTGGCAACCCTACATGAGAATAATATGTAGATGTATATTTTTACCTTATATTTTTTTCCTTTAAAAATTGATAGTATGTGTAAAACTTTAACCTTATGGACACAGCTAGCAATATAACAAATTGCCAGTATACACATAACAAGGGCAGTTAAGGTTAAATAGGTAAAAAAACACTTATCTTAGGAGACCAAATGCCGTCGTCCACACGGCGTGAAGCTAGCACACTGATTCGAACTTCCTGCACTCGGCGTAAAAAGTATCGGTTTAGGGAGCAGCTGAAAATAAGGTTCAAATAGAGGCAGGAATCCCAAGAAAAACTTGTAGTTAAAGCTCGTTAATAAGAGCAAACATTTTCAACAGCATTTGTTATCTGGTGTGGACACTATGCACACAGCACTTAGTTTAAAAATCACATGAAAATTTTATTGCATGAAAATTTAAAAGTTCATACAGGAGCTGCGGTAAACACAGTCACTCACGGTAAGTTGAAAGACAGGGATGCAAGTCACGTCATCTGATGCGTTTCACGCTGGTTGGCGCTTTCACAGTTTATGTGTAAATCTTTAGCTTTTATTAAGTAGTTTAGTTTTTTATAAAGTAATAGAGTTTTTCTCTATCTTTCTCTTCATCTGAGGACAATCATCAGGATTGTTAAAGTAACTAACATGGTTTCTTCTCTCTACCCAACTTTGTTTGCAAAATTGTTTAACTAATTATAGTAAAATATATTACAATCTCAAACTGGTTTCATGTCCCTTTAACCCCTTAGCAACCAGCGATGTACCCTGTACGTCACCTGTTTTTCTTTTCTTTTTCTTTTTTAAAGTGCAGACCATGCTATTAAAGGAAACCTGCAGGAGTGAGGGTGTAATAGGGTGGTCTAGTCCCTGGTGGTGAGATTCATGCTATTATAGGCAGAAAAACACTTAATGACCAGCAACGTACAGGGTATGTGGTGGTCATTTAGAGGTTAAATGGAACCTTACTACTCCAGCAGATTGGAATGAAGCCGTACAGTGCTGTGTACATTATGATACTTTCCATTTCATAAAATGTTCTGACCCTGCTGTAGGGGAACAACTTATTCTTGGTCAACCCATTTGCCAAATGGGTATTGATCCCAATCCTTAAGAAAACAAAACAGACACAAAAAAATATTAAAGTTGATGGGGATTGTTGTAAATAAATGAATTGATAAGTTTTTCTACAGGATTGTCATTGACATCATGGTAACTCACAAGCAAACTGTGTTTAATATAAAGAATACAACTTGGTGTATTCATATTTTGCATAAAAAAAAACAAAATCCCTCTAGGAAAGAGAGCCGTGTCTATTAGGTCATTATAACATGCGGCTTTACAATGAAGAAAAAATGTTGTAGTTCTTTCAAAATGTCTTTCTATTATTGATCACTGAAGGGCATTTTATAATTAGCAAGTGAGTGTCTAACCTTGTTTGCCAGACATTCACGATTAAGCCATTTAATCATATATCAGTGAGCGAAGACTTTGCAGCAAAAGTCACATCAAGTGACACTATTTGAATATTAATGTCACTGCTGTGATCATGGCTAAAAATATATATTTACTTCAGTGTGTCCTAGAAAACCTATTTTTACCCTACTGCATGACAAGTGACATCACTAATATTGATTGACTCCAATGTTCCATTCTCACAATAGTAGTTTATCACTGACTATAAAGAACTAAATTTCTCTGCAATGAACTTTTGGGACAGATACTTAAAGAGGTCAGTCAAACGAGAGGCTAGGACCTAATAAAGGTATATGAGCCTAGCATAATGTATTTATTACTTGATGAGGTGTAATATGCAGTGCATAGAAAAAAATTAACTTATACGACACTAGCTTCGGTCACATTTCAGTAGCTCTGACAGTCTATTTGTAATGAAACAGTGCTCTGTAAGCTACTTAATTTACAGAGGATGTCTTTTGGTAGATGAAACTGACGTTTACTGCATTTTACTAATTGAAAACCTTCTAAGAAACATGTTCTTTTAAGTGAAAGACCAACTGCAGGGGGTACTACCAGAAAATCCTAAAAGAATGTATTTACAGTGATTAACATCCTAGTCAATGTTTAAAGTGCTCTGATGTCTGGTTTATACTGTAGACTAGTAATAAACCCTTTGTGACATACACACATGCCATCTTACTTTTAATAGATCGGCAACTGGGTGTATTTAAAAGTGACTTGTTCAAAAATAAAGATAAGCAAAAAAATATAGGAGTAACATAAACAAAGTTCTTTGAGATCTAAGGAGTTGTGTCTGACACATCAGTCTACAGAAAAAGAGACTCAATAGTTATCAGTAATTTGAGTATTTCACTGCATAAAGCATTAAATAGCCCAATATAAGTCAGTCTAGGTTGTGTAATAAGTTTACTTATAGAAACAAATCTTTTTAATTAGTCCCCAAACAATCAAAAAGTGATCACAGAAAGTATTTAATGAAAAAAAAAATGAAATGCTGTTATTATTATTATTATCGGTTATTTGTAGAGTGCCAACAGATTCCGCAGCGCTATTCATTTGTGCTTTTTCTTTAAAGGGATAGTATAGTCAAAAATAATCTTTCATGCCATGTAGAGCTCCTGATGGGAATATCATGGGAACGCAGCAAATTTGATAATAGAAGTAAATTGGAATCTTTTTTTTTAAATGGTATGCTCTGTCTGAATCACCAAAGAAAATGTTTGGTTCCCATATCCCTTTAAATATATATTTATTTAACCTTCTTGTGGTAGTTATAGATACAGTTTGTAAGAGACAGTTCTGATAGAAAATACTCAAATTATTCCCTTTAAAACAGGAAATAAGTAAAATGCATGTTATGACATTTACAACTAATTTCGGTTTCCCGTATTTTTTTTAGGAATTGTTGAATTATTTTTAATCAAAGTAATGCACATGTGTTTATTGTATTTAATTTAAAATTGCATTGTCTATTACCCATAATAACACTTGTGATAAACTAAAACATGAAGAAATCTGTACATATTAGATATGTTTGTACAAAAATATATAGCAATGAATGTACTTATTTGAACATAATTCAACCCAAAGTGCTGACTGGCTGATTATGAACTTCTTCCTTAGTTCTGGTTAAGAGAGAGACACTTCACAAGGATAGAATTATTTTTATAGCTGATCTTTATATGCTTATGGTCCTATGCTATTTTACAATCAGCTTTTTTGTACTTGTGGAATAGTGTACAGTAGAATGTACTCAAAGTGTTACTGTGGTCTATGGTACTTTCATACCAGAAGACATTGTAGGCAACGTTTTTTAGTATATGGTGAAAGTTTAAAACAGAAGATTAATTAGAAGCTAGAATGATGTAGACTAATAAAGCTAATTATTAAAGGTATTACTTAATCCAGCCTAGCCATCTCCCTTTCTGCAATATTCTGGAAAACAATCTGGATGGTCCAAAAAATTTATAAAGATTTGTAAGACATGGGGGGATATTCATCAAAAGTCTGGTGAACCTTATCTGACAGTGCAGATCAGGTCTGCCAGACCTCGCTGAATGTGGAGAGCAATACGCTCTCTGTATTCAGCATTGCACCAGCAATAAAAAAAAATAATGTAGACAGAAGGGTTACCCTTCAGATATTCACAAAAGAAATCTGAACATCTATATAAAGGATTCGATGAGGCTAACTTACATCCTGGAAAACAAAATTATGTTAGGAAGAAGATATCTTGGTCATTACTTTGAATGTTTTTTTTTTATGATCCTTATACCTATAACAAATTTTTAATTGGGTTGAATCATAACTCCTTTTATCTTTCTAAAGATCAGTATAGAACCAGTATAATGGAATTTGATGATTACTTTTTTAGAAAAACCAATCACTTAAGTTAAATGTTGAAAGAATTAAAGGGGACAGTAAAGTCAAAAATAAAGTTTAATCATTCAGATAGAGCATACAATTTTAAACAACTTTACAATTTACTGCTATTATCTAATTTGCTTTTATCTCTTGATATCTTTTGTTGAAAAGCATATGTACATATCCTCAGCAACAATGCACTGCTTGGAGCTAGCTGCTGATTGGTGGATGCACATATATACATCTTGTCATTGGCTAAACCAATGTGTTCAACTAGCTTCCAGTAGTGCAATACACCTCCTTTAGCAAAAGATACCAAGAGAATGAAGCAAATTTGATAAGAAAATTAAAATGTAAAGTTGCTTACAATTGTATGTTCTATCTGTATAACGAAAGAAAGATATGGGGTTTCATGTTCCTTTAGCCTTGTAATTCTGGGCAATGTTTTAGCCACCCATTATTGCCTCAGCACAATGCAACACAAGTTTATTTTTTTATTTAGCTATTCAACTTTTGCTCAGAAATATTTTGTCTGATAAGTCTTCATAGGGTAAATCAGTATCAATTTGTTAAAAAAAAAAATCCACCTTCAGGTTGGCAGAAGAGCAGCTGGACAGTAGTTTAAAGGGACAGTAAAAAGGTAGATAATCCCTTTATTACTGATTTCCCAGTTTTGCATATCAAACACAGTTATAATAATATACCTTTGATCTCTGTGATCACCTTGTATCTATGCCTCTGCAAACTGCCCCCTTATTTCAGTTATTTTGACAGACTTGCATCTTTAGCCAGTCAGTGCTTAACTCCTATGAGCTTTCACGTGCCTGAGCTCAATGTTATCTATGTGAAACGCATGAACTAACACTCTCTATTGGTGAAAAACTGTCAAAATGCTTTCAGATTAGAGGCGGCCTTCAAGGTCTAAGAAATTAGCGTATGAACCTCCTAGGTATAGCTTTTAACTCAGAATACCAAGAGAACAAAGCAAAATTGGTAATAAAAGTAAATTGGAAAGTTGTTTAAAATTGCATGCCTTATTTAAATCATGAATGTTTTGTTTTTTACTTGACTGTCCCTTTAAACATTGTTAAAATAGTAGCTAGTGCTACTGCTACAAGCCAGCAGCAACACATTTAACAAATAAAAATAAAATTTATTTTTAAAAGCCTTTCCTAAATGGTCAAATTGACTATATTTTTTGCCCCATTTGCCTAGCACTTGGCTCGGTAACGCCTGGGAGATCGTGGAGGGGTAATGGGAGAGGGGAGGTCAAGGGGAGGTGGTTTGTTTGTTTCCCTTTTTTTTCCCCTTTTAGGTCTACTTGTCTTCCTTTTTAGGTAAAATAGTAAAACGCAATAATAGAGAATTGTGATCTTATTTTACAATTAACCTTTTATTTGTGCCGTGTGGGTCCTGCATGACCTTTTTGTTTAGATTTTGATCACTCTGATTTTTGTAATATTCTTCGTTGCTGTGTGACAAATAAAGATTTTTAAAAAAACACAACTATATTTTTGCTCCAATCATTTGTTTGTTTGTTTTTTGTGAAAGGGAAGTTCGTTTGTTGGTTATGGATTAATGGTACATAAATTAGACTAAAGGGAAATACAAGAGGAGGGGGGTTATACTTCACACAGCTTGTTTTTAAAATATTTTTTTACAACTTAATATTTTGATATATATTTTTTAAAG
This sequence comes from Bombina bombina, assembly GCF_027579735.1. Taxonomy (NCBI): domain Eukaryota; kingdom Metazoa; phylum Chordata; class Amphibia; order Anura; family Bombinatoridae; genus Bombina; species Bombina bombina. The sequence continues at coordinate 1,025,634,868 of NC_069503.1, read as the reverse complement.
CAGCATTCTTTACAAGCAATTAATTGAACATATCTATGCCTTTTCCTGTTCTTGCATGACCGTGCCCTGTGCCCAAACGTTGAGTTCCATGAACTAGGGTTGCCACCTCAGCCATGTTTTCCTGGACACTTATGAGTTATACATGCTGCAGGGTGTGCAGAGGGGGAACCTGAATTTTAACCCTTGACAGCACACAAATAGTGAAACTGAAGAGCACTATTCATTTTCCTATCTGCACACCCTGCAGCATGTGTAACTCATAAGTATCCAGGAAAACATGGCCAAGTTGGCAACCCTATCATGAACACATGGCTTGATGAGTTTGGTGTGTCCTGCACAGAGTACTGACCTCAACACCACTAAACACCTTTGGGATGAATTGCAACTCCAATTGTAAGCCAGATCTTCAGTGCCCGACTTCACAAATGCTCTTTTGGCCACAGACATAATCCAGAGTGGTGGATGTTATAGCTACAAAAGAGAGTGGGGTTAAAATTATAAATAAATATATTCTTATACATAATAAATAAATATAAAATTTCCACTAGTTATGGATAAGTAAGAAATTGCAACTGATGAGTAACAAATTTGACTTTCTCCTATCTTTAACATTGACTACTTTTATATCTATAAAATTTGTGAGTGATATTTACACAATACATAAGAAGCTGAGTATAGATCTGCTTTTTTAATTACTCATCCATTTCTCAGAATAGGAGACTGATTAGTGAATGAAACTGGAACTCTATATCTAGCTGCTGTCCTTCTGTATTTAGTTCCATTATCAGAGTTGCTACAGTCACAAAATTGTGAAATCCATGTGTTTCTACATGTAAATAGAGTTCACGTGAAAATAATTAAAGAAATCCGCCTACTCTAAAGCTTGTATCTTTCATGACTCATAATAATATACTGAGACATTCAATGTACAGCAATAACCATCCATCTGAACTATCAAACGTACACACAGCATGGATGCAGTGCTTTACCTCTGATTCATACCTTTATATAGAGCTAAAAAAGGGGAAATAAATGAATAATGTGCTGCCTTAACAGACTGCAAAATCTGCTGGATCATTCTCACTTTTACTGCAACTGTTCTTCAAGAAACCTCAACGACTTTTGTCTCATTCAAGTCTAAAATTGAGATTATAACTGTACAAAAGTTTACTGTATTTTATTCCCCTATGATCATGTACTTATTATTAATAATAATAAAGTTATATGGATTATTATCAGTCACATGACATTAGACATCTTAATTTAATTGGAAAATGCAATAGTGAGTATTTTAAATGTGTTTATTTACTTGGATTTTAGTTTAGTTTTCATTTATTTTTATAATGAAAACAATATAGAGGATTAACATTTTTTGTAATGCTTTTGTTTTATTTATTAAACATATTAAAGGGAGTATTAAAATAAAGAGCACATATTTTTAATCATTTTATTTAGAGCTGAGAAGAAAATAAAAATAGTAAATTTCCATAGATTATGGAAATCAAACAAGGGGGTGCAGACATTTTAGAATAAAGATATATTTATTCAGAAAATGTTAAAGGGCTTTTGATCATTAAAAAAATTACATTCTAATTTGTTAGAGCATGTAATGTTAAAACTAGTGAGGCCCCACCTTTTTTTATTTTAACCCCAGCAAACTACTGCTCAGGAGCCGCAGAGCACTGCTGATCCGGAGCGGAAACTACCCGTCACCAAATCAGCAGCGGTAGTCTTGCAGCTCAGTCATGCAATTACTGCTGCTGATTGAATCTGTTGCAATTACAGTTTAGGGCCAGCAGTGCTGTATGGCTCTTGAACAGTACTTTAAATATGCCTTTAAAGGTATACTGAACCCAAATTTTTCCTTTCATTATTCAGACAGAGCATGTAAGTTTAAGCAACTTTCTAATTTACTCCTATTATCAATTTTTCTTCGTTCTCTTGCTATCTTTATTTGAAAAAGAAGGCATCTAAGCTAAACAGACAGCCAATTTTTGATTCAGACGCTGGACAGCACTTGTTTATTGGTGGTTGAATTTATCCACCAATCAGCAAGAACAACTCAGGTAGTTCACAAAAAATGGGCCGGCTTCTAAACTTACATTCTTGCTTTTCAAATAAAGATACCAAGAGAATGAAGAAAATTTGATAATAGGAGTAAATTAGAAAGTTGCTTAAAATTGCATGCTCTATCTGAATCACACACACACACACAAAAAACATTTGGGTTCAGTGTCCCTTTAACCCCTCGGAGTTGGGGCATCACTAATTTGTGAAAGCTTGTAATGTTTTCATAATAGAACCTTAAGTAATTAGCTATGGATACTTGCTAGTTTGACCACGTTGAAGGAATTTGTACGTAATGAGAGAAGGGATTATAATATAAATATTTATATTTTCCTTATTCACTGTATTTTACAAGAATGCAGTAATGTATGAGACATGGGTGTCAAACTGAAAGTTTCATGAATCAGTAGGCATCATTAAAAAACTTTTCAGTTTAATTCTGTGATCAATGTAACCTCTTTATTTTGCCACCCTTTGTGAAAAGGATATATCTTTAGCACTAATATGTATAACATTGTAACAAACATTGTTGTAAACTCTGCTGTGATATAGCGCTTCTAAGCCTAGGTCATTGGCAATAACTCCTAAAGAAAAGATGTAAATGTATTAATAGAAGTAAATTGTAAGCTTTCTCTGACTCAAGAAAGTTAAAAATCAGTTTCATTGTGCAGACCTGCTCTTGAACTGATGGAATATGGATTATGTATGTAATACATAATATAATAATAGTAACAAATTAGTAGGGTAGTCACAAGTCACATTATTTTAAAAACATATAGAGCTGATAGGACAAGAAGAAAAAAGGGAAGTGCTATGGCCAGATGAGTCTTTTTTTTATAAAAAAAAGAGGCATATGGCATTCAAGAACGCATTATTATTTATATAAACAGAAATGTTTTATATTAAAGGGACATTATAGTAATAAAAATAAACTTTAGATAAAGTATGTAATGTTTATTGACTTTCAAATTACTTCTGTTGTCAAATTTTCTTGTTGAAAAGCATACCTAGATAGGATCAGGAGCTGCGCTGTACTACTGGGACCTAGCTGATGATTGGTGACTACACACATATGTCCTCTTGTTATTGGATTGCTGGATGTGTTCAGCTAGATCCCAGTAGTGCTTTGCTGCCCTGGATCTGCCCTGGATCTGACTTTGGCTATGTGTTAAAAAACTTTATATACCTTAAAAAATGGAAACAAAGATGAAACAGATTGTCCCAGTACTAAAATCTGCAGATTCATCTGTAAGGGTATTTTAAATGTCATTACTCAGAGAAAAGTCACAAATGCTCTAATGATTATTTTTTTAATCTCTTAAAGAAAAGTTTGTCTTTAGTCAAATTGCCTCTATTATACTATTACATTAAAGGCATTAGTAACTATGTGCTAATGTTGTTAATTTAAATAAGAAAAGATGGAGGTTACCAAGTTGTTTTCCTACTGATTCTTCTCACTGCAGTACGAACAATAAAAAAGATCAGGCTATATTTGTAAAACAGCATGTAAAGCTTCACACAGCCAGGTTAGGTAAACACAGGAATGTGGTCTTACAGGATCACATCTATATACTAAGAGCAATTGAAACTACATGAATACTACATGGACCTTAATTAGAGGGAAAGTGTAAAATTCCCTCTTTTCCAAAGTTTCAGGGTTGTACTGTTTGCCAGTAATGTATGGCTGCTACAGGGGTGGTTATAAGCTAGACAACAATTTGGTTTGGAAAAACCTAAATAACGTGTGCAAGGGGGAATTTTGTTAAATCTAAACTTCTGCTACCCATTCCTCCCTGTATTTTTTTATTTATTTATTTAATTTCTTTGCGCTACACAGAGAATGCAACAGCACTTACTTGGCACCTGTTAGGTTTGGGGTGTAAAAGCAATGCATCAAATATATTTAATTGCCCTTTAAATCAAAAGAATCCAAAATACATACAGTGGTGCTTTCAGTCCTTAGACCTTAAATCAGCATGATTAAGGTCTAAGGATGGACATTTTACTGTATGTATTTTGGGTTATTTTAATTAAAGGAAGTTTGAATATATTGGATGTCCTGCTATCGTTTTTTTTTTTTAAATTTATTGTAACAGTAATGAACAGGGATGCAAAGCAAGTCCTTAAAATTATCACTGGGCTGATATACATTTATATTTATTTAAAGGGACAATGTACCCTAAATTGTTATCTCCTTTAATTTCTTTCCAATTATCCATTTTATCTGCTGAAGTGCATTAAACTGTTTACAAATAGATTAAATCTGAGCAGCTGGGTGGATCAAGGTGGCTATCTTTTTCCTCTCAAATGCGAAATGCCCTGGTATAACCTGTACTGCATTCACACAATTTATAAAGTTTGATTCCATAGCGTGCCCGCTCGGATAGAATATATTGCTTTAAAAGCAATCTAGTGAATATTTTCACTTCCTGAATCTGGTGCAAGAATGGCGTTAGTTTCTTCTGCTGTATATTGTTATGCCATAGAGGATTATTTATTTTTATTCCTAACAGTAACACTAAATCACTCACTATCCACGAATTCCCACTTCACCCACCAATTACCACCTCCCTCAATGTTTTTTCTTTTAGAAACTAAAAAAAAAACAGTGAAGAATTTTGGTCAAAGGGCGGTGATCAGGAACATCAGGAAAGGGTTAAACTTAATTTTTTTTAAAGGAAACCCCCTCAAAACTACTGATCTGTACTACTGATCTGTGATCAGCAGTGAAAAAGTTTTTTATATATATATATATACATATATACACACACACACACAGTATATACAATCAAATATATATATATACCTATACCTATATACAAACACATACATATATATATATATATATATATATAAATCCAAAGAAATTAAGGTATAGCGCAAAAACAGTCCAAAGACACCTGCTCTTAAAAAGTGAAAGATTTTAATGTAATCCAAGATTTAAAAGACATCGTAATACAAAAATAGGAGTTAAAAAATGTTATAACTCAGTGTGTACAGAGACACCTGTCTGCAAACATGTTTCGTGCCTCAGCACTTGTTCACTGCATATATATATATACACACACACACAAACACATTGCACAAGGCAGCACACACTTTATAACACTGATCTGTCTTACTCAGATTGCAGTGAGGGAAGAGAGAAAGCAGATACAGTAGTAACAGCCAATGATTCCCCTCAATGGCTGTTACATTATTGCAGTGACCGATCATCACTCCTCCTGAGCGCTGATTGGATTCTGGGGAGCTGCCTGAGTTGCAAGTCTCATCCCCTACAGGTTAAACACAATTTTTTTTTATTGTTTAATAAGATAGATAATCCCTTTATTACCCATTCCCCAGTTTTGCACAGCCAACACAGTTATATTAATATACTTTTTACCTCTGTGATTACCTTGTATCTAAGCTTCTGCAGACTGCCCCCTTATTTCAGTTCTTTGACAGACTTGCATCTCAGGCAATTAGTGCTGACTTTTAAATAACTTCATGGGCATGAGCACAATGTTATCTATATGGCACACATGAACTAATGCCCTCTACCGCCGAAAAACTGTCAAATGCATTCAGATAAGAGGCGGCCTTTAATGGCTTCGACATTAGCATATGAGTCTACCTAGGTTTAGCTTTTAACCAAGAATACCAAGAGAACAAAGCAAATTTGATCATAAAAGTAAATTGGAAAGTTGTTTTAAAGTAAATTGGAAAGTTGTTTAAAATTACATGCGCAATCTAAATCATTAAAATGTAATTTGGACTTTACTGTCCCTTTAAGTAGTGCTAGCCAGGTAAATTATTTGCCTAAACTAGTTATTTTGTGGGTATATAAATAGTTTTATTAGGTTTGTTGTGATGTGGGTTAATGGCGGATTAGGGGTTAATATACTTTATTAGGTTTATTGTGATGTGGGTTAATGTTCCTAATATAAAATATTCAGTTATACTCTCTGAAACAGAAACCAATGAATTTATTGTCTTACACAATTGTACCACCCAACTTGTTTATTATTTGTTTGTTTTTTACTAATTGTACCACTGAAAACCTCAATAAAAATATATATATAAAAAAACAGTTATGTGTACAACTTTGCATTATATTAAAATTCCTGGCAATAAAGGGGTTAATTAGTTGACTGGTAAGAGTAATAGTATTGTAATGTAGGTATTACCCTCCTACCTAATACCTCCCACCCTTCTGATTCCCCTCAAACAGCTCTCTTTCCCCCACCACACCTACACTGTTCACCACCATCTTAGGTACTAACAGTATGAAGTTTTATGGCTTCTATTTTTGTTTTTTAATTAATACTTTTATTTTTTTTTGCACTGTAGGATCCCCCTTATCCTACCACCTCCCTAATCCCTCCAAACAGCTCTCTAACCCTCCCCCTCCCAATGATATTTTCCATCTCAGGAACTAGCAGCTGTCTACCAGTACCCAGTTTATATACATTTTTTATGAGTTTTTTTCCTTTCTGTAATGTAGGGGAAGCCCCCTCCTCCTTGCGATAGTTTTTTAGGGCTCCCAACCCCCATCACAAAAATTTTTCTTCCCTCTCCCTTCAAAATTTTCTGCAGTGTATGGCACCTTCCACTGCCTCCCCCTCCTCCACGGCTGGGACGCCCACCCGCCTCCCTTTCCACACCTCCTGCATGCACTAATGGAGATCATTATAGATAAGGACACAGACCATGTCACTGTCGGTAACGATCTGTCAATATGCCTTCATATGGTAATGAAGCACAGATTGTCCCCCCTTACCATATGAAGGCAGATGCTGAAAGCCCAGGAACAACAAATCTCCAAGACCGCTTGGGCTTCCAGCATGTCAGACGTATCACATTATGTAAATCTACGTCCAAATGGGTTAAGGGGTTAAAATGTTTAGACTTGGCTGATATGTTATTCTATAGCTAGACAACAGAAAAGAATGATGGGCTATGCACAGCATGATGTAGATGTAGATCTACGTCCGAATGGGTTAAGGGGTTAAAATATTTAGACTTGGCTGATATGTTATTCTATAGCAAGATAACAGAAAAGTAACTACAGGGTGTTTAGTATCCTTATTATTTGAATTTAAAACTTTTAAGCTACCATAGCAAAAAGAGGATTTTTTTTAAATTAGCTTTAAATATGGTTAGTCTGGGCTTATTCATATTGTGGGAGACAAAGTTAATACTGAGTCAAAAGACAAGATTATAATTATAGGGATATTTCCACTGAATTGCAGATCATGAGCAGGATACAGCTGGTGACTGACTGTAGCTGCAGCTCCCGTTTGGCTAATAAGCTGTGTTCTGCTTGGGAGCTGAAATATACCTATGTGTTTTACCCCTTTGTGGGATCAGTAATGAATACATTCCCTGGTCTGATTTAGAGCGAGTCATATTTTAATTAGAATGTCATTTTAAAGGTACAATTAAAGGGCCACTAAACCCAAAATCTTTCTTTCATGATTCAGATAGAGAATAGAAATTTAAACAACGTTACAATTTACTTCCATAATTTATTTTGCTTAATTTTTTAAATATCCTTATTTGAAGAAACAGCAATGCATATGGTGAGCCAATCACATGATGCCTCTATGTGCAGCAACCAATCAGCAGCTAGTGAGCATATCTAGATATGCTTTTCATCAAGGAATATCAAGAGAATAAAACAAATTAGATGATATAAGTAAATTAGAAAGATGTTTAACATTGCATTCTCTTTCTAAATCATAAAAGAAAAAATGTGGCTGGCATGTCCCTTTAACTTAGAATGAAATCCTTATAAAATGTTTTATTTTGAGTTGTAAAAAACATTTTAATGTACTTTTATCATTTATTTAGCCAACTTTTTAAGTAATCTCTGAAAATTGTTTTGCTTTTCCACTGGCCTCAGAGATGCTGTTGTGCATCATTTAGACGTCAGATATCTGACCATATGACATATTTGATTGTTTGATCAGTGCAACTTAGGGTTGATCTATATGTGTCCCTAATACTTGGCTACAACAAAAGAGATGTTTTAAGGGTAAAATCCCTGGACTGCCCCGTGACATGAACAATAACACAATTATCAAAGTTACAGTGTGAATGGTTATAAAGCTTTGTTTGCAGATATTTTACTGTGATTAAAAGTTTAAATATCTCTTTATCTTGAGCAGTCAGGCATCAATTGCATCAGTTGCCACATTTAGTGCCACAATGCAAATGGTGTGCTAAGTTTTTTGCTCGCGAGCTAACTGCGCTCAAATTAAAATTTTAATGCAGCTAGATTAGCATGTGTATTGCAAGTTGAAAGTAAAAAATTGGCGTCCGATGTGCCCTAACTTCAGTACTTCGGATATCGCAACCAAAGACTTCAACGGAATACACTGTTTAGAAAACCCCATAAAAAAACTCTTATCGTTCACGCTCTAACCCGACACCGCATTAGACCAACTGTGCAAAAGCCAAAACATAGTTATGAATATTTTATATTCCAATGTTCTTCACATAGAAGGAAATGTTCTTTCTTTCATGTAATTAGCAAGAGTCCATGAGCTAGTGACGTATGGGATATACATTCCTACCAGGAGGGGCAAAGTTTCCCAAAACTCAAAATGCCTACAAATACACCCCTCACCACACCCACAAATCAGTTTTACTAACTTTGCCTCCTATGGAGGTGGTGAAGTAAGTTTGTGCTAGATTCTACGTTGATATGCGCTCCGCAGCAAGTTGGGGCCCGGTTTTCCTCTCAGCGTGCAGTGAATGTCAGAGGGATGTGAGGAGAGTATTGCCTATTTTGAATTCAATGATCTCCTTCTACGGGGTCTATTTCATAGGTTCTCTGTTATCGGTCGTAGAGATTCATCTCTTACCTCCCTTTTCAGATCGACGATATACTCTTATATATATACCATTACCTCTACTGATTCTCGTTTCAGTACTGGTTTGGCTTTCTACTACATGTAGATGAGTGTCCTGGGGTAAGTAAGTCTTATTTTCTGTGACACTCTAAGCTATGGTTGGGCATTTTTTTTTATAAAGTTCTAAACATTTATTTGCCTTGATTCAGGATGTTCAACGTTCCTTATTTCAGACAGTCAGTTTCATATTTGGGATGATGCATATGAATAAATCATTTTTCTTACTTTAAAATTTGACTTTTTTTCCTGTGGGCTGTTAGGCTCGCGGGGGCTGAAAATGCTTCATTTTATTGCGTCATTCTTGGCGCAAAAATTTTCTTGTCATTTCCGGCGTCATACGTGTCGCCGGAAGTTGCGTCATTTTTTTTACGTTTTTTGCGCCAAAAAATGGCGCCACATCCAGTAACGCCGACATTTTTTGGCGCAAAAAACGTAAAAAAAATGACGCCGGAAGTTGCGTCATTTTTTTTACGTTTTTTGCAAATAATGTGGGCGGCTTTTTTGGCACTAAAAAATTGGAGCGTCATTGTTGTCTCCACAATATTTAAGTCTCATTATTTATTGCTTCTGGTTGCTAGAAGCTTGTTCATTGTCATTTTTTTCCCATTCCTGAAACTGTCATTTAAGGAATTTGATCATTTTTGCTTTATATGTTGTTTTTTCTATTACATATTGCAAGATGTCTCAGATTGACCCTGAATCAGAAGCCACTTCTGGATAAACGCTTAACTGAGTTTCAGTTCTACCAAAGCTAAGTTCATTTATTTTAAATGTTATAAATGTTTATCTTTAGCTATGGTTTGTAATAAGTTATTATGATATACTTTTACATGCAGAATCCATTAGTATTTATGCTTCATATATTTCCATTCTTACATCTTATGTACAAGAAATATTTAGAAGATTTATAAGAAATATTTTTCTGATTCTATTTTAAAGGCTTTGTCTGACTTTATGCCTTCTAATAAAATTTTTAGGTCTTTTTCACTTCTTTTTTAATTATTGAAGTTTCAAATGACCAACAACATACTGATTTATCCTTCTCTGATGATGTTTTTTCTCTTTCAGAAATTTTCTTCATCAGATATTGACACTAACAAATCTACTTTTTTATTATTTTTCTATTATTAAAGTACATGTGTTCTTTGTTGAAAAGGTGTTGATTATTTTGGATATTAAGGTAACTAGTTCTTTAAGACTAGCTGACACTATTTCTGCCTATTTATTTCTTCTGTGTTTTCAGAGGGTTTCTTTCCAATTCCCCATTCCAGGGAATGGAATAGGCTGAGAATTTTCTTTTATTCCTTCTTCGAAGGTTTTAAACTATATTCTTTGCCAGCAGTTAAATTCAATTTGGAGGGTTCTCCAATTTATTGGGGCTCTCTCTACTTCTACTAATTATGCTATTGTTTCTATAGCAAAATAGTATTTATTTTCCTTTAGATAGTTGTATCTTATTTATGGAAAATTATTTAGTTTCAGGTACTTTTCTTGGTCCTGTGATTTATTTGGATATTGCAATTGCTTCATTTTTTCTGTTTACTTTAAGATCAAGTATCAGATTATGATTTATTTTAGCATTGTTAAGGGACAACATTTACTAGACTAGGTGCTGTTGCATTTGTCTTGTTGTTTTGCATTTATTGATTATGCAAGTCCACTGTATTGACTGGTCCTTTAACTGGACTATCATGCTAATAATTTCATTTGTGTCTTCATTTTATTGAATATTTTCGCAAATGAGGGTTAATCTATGTCTTTAGCTATTTTAGCTAGAATAATTTTGTGATTTTAAAAAAAATCAAAAAAAAAATCCATATTTCTTTTGTTCTAAGATAATCAATTATTTGTTTTATAATTGGATTCAATTCTTAACTGTTACTCTGGGCTTCAAGATTGAGTTCTAAGACTAAAACTTTAAGCTTATACTAGTTTGGTTGTTCTTATTAAGGAACGAATTCCTGAGTTCTTTCCCAAGTAACATGTTTATAATTGGGGTTCGAAATCAGCTCCCTAATATTGCGATGTACGTGCCGTATTCCAGCTTGGCTGGTAAGGGGCAGGTTAAGACTTCTTTGAAATTTATTTGGTTCTATTTTGTCCAAATTTCTTTGATTTTATTCCAGTAAGGCTAACACTTTCTTTAAGTGTGTTTCTGTCCTATATATTTTGGGTACTGTTGAAGCATGGCTGGGCACCCATGGGGTTCAAGCGCTGCTCAGACCTGGAATCTTCTGGGGTATTTCTTCCAGTTCCTTTTTTAGGAACTGGGTTTGGAGTTTTATTCAAACTATTTTGCCTTTTTATGGTCATTGATAGCATTATTTGTTTTCATTAGATACAATAAATGCATATTTTTATTTTTCTGTTTTCATTCAGATTATTTTCTGAGGATGCGGAATCTCATATGATTCACTTGCTCTTCAGGACATAGTTAGAGGATCATTTTTTCGAAAGCTCTTGATTCCTCACACAAGGGTCACCTTTTTTAGGTTTCCAGATAGTTTGTGTCACTGTCTTTGTCTCTATCAGACAAGGGATAATTCTATTGGGTTCCGTCTGTCGGTACCTTTAGTCTCTATTATTTCCTTCAGTTGCTATATATGCACAGAAGTTTTAGGTCTTATGGCCACAGCATTGGATTCAATTCCCTTTGCTCATTTTCACTAGAAAGAACCTTTCCAGTCTTTTATGAGTGTTGTTTCTTCTAGAACATGGTTGGAGGATCAATTTACCAAAAAGTTTGTTGATTCCTCAGACAAGGGTAACCTTTTTAGGTTTCCTGATAGATTCAGTGTCCTTGACTCTGTCTCTGACAGACAAGAGACGTCTGAAATTGGTTTCAGCTTGTCGAAACCTTCAGTCTCAATCTTTCCCTTCGGTAGCCTTATGCATGGAAATTCTAGGTCTTATGACTGCTGCATTGGACGCGGTCCCCTTTGCTCGTTTTCACATGCGACCTCTTCAGCTCTGTATGCTGAACCAGTGGTGCAGGGATTATACAAAGATATCTCAATTAATATCTTTAAAACCGATTGTACGACACTCTCTGACGTGGTGGACAGACCACCATCGTTTAGTTCAGGGGGCTTCTTTTTGTTCTTCCAACCTGGACTGTGATTTCAACAGATGCAAGTCTTACAGGTTGGGGAGCTGTTTGGGGGTCTCTGACTGCACAAGGGGTTTGGGAATCTCAGGAGGTGAGATTACCAATCAATATTTTGGAACTCCGTGCAATTTTCAGAGCTCTTCAGTCATGGCCTCTTCTAAAGAGAGAGTCATTCATTTGTTTTCAGACGGACAATGTCACAACTGTGGCATATGTCAATCATCAAGGAGGGACTCACAGTCCTCTGGCTATGAAAGAAGTATCTTGAATTCTGGTATGGGCGGAATCCAGCTCCTGTCTAATTTCTGCGGTTCATATCCCAGGTATAGACAATTGGGAAGCGGATTATCTCAGTCGCCAAACGTTACATCCGGGCGAATGGTCTCTTCACCCAGAGGTATTTCTTCAGATTGTTCAAATGTGGGGACTTCCAGAAATAGATCTGATGGCTTCTCATCTAAACAAGAAGCTTCCCAGGTATCTGTCCAGATCCAGGGATCCTCAGGTGGAGGCAGTGGATGCATTGTCACTTCCTTGGAAGTATCATCCTGCCTATATCTTTCCGCCTCTAGTTCTTCTTCCAAGAGTAATTTCCAAGATTCTAAAGGAGTGCTCGTTTGTTCTGCTGGTGGCTCCAGCATGGCCTCACAGGTTTTGGTATGCGGATCTTGTCCGGATGGCCACTTGCCAACCGTGGACTCTTCCATTAAGACCAGACCTTCTATCACAAGGTCCTTTTTTCCATCAGGATCTCAAATCCTTAAATTTGAAGGTATGGAGATTGAACGCTTGATTCTCAGTCATAGTGGTTTCTCTGACTCTCTGATTAATACTATGTTACAGGCTCGTAAATCTGTATCTAGGAAGATATATTATCGAGTCTGGAAGATCTACATTTCTTGGTGTTTTTCTCATCATTTTTCTTGGCATTCTTTTAGAATTCCTAGAATTTTACAGTTTCTTCAGGATGGTTTGGATAAAGGTTTGTCTGCAAGTTCCTTGAAAGGACAAATCTCTGCTCTTTCTGTTCTTTTTCACAGAAAGATTGCTAGTCTTCCTGATATTCATTGTTTTGTACAAGCTTTGGTTCGTATAAAACCTGTTATTAAAGGATTACTTTCTGTTATAATTTTTAAGCCAAACAACTATCATATTAAAGTTAATAAACATTAATTAAAACCTACTGACCTATATTTTCTCCAAAACAAAGTTTCATAACGTTATAAAAGTTATATCTTTTATTCCCCGATGATGTCATGTCATCCTGCCCACTATTTTCAGCACTGCGTGTTCAAAATACTTAAACCAATGAAATTGTGTTTAAAGCGCAATTTTGAAACCTAGGTATTGTAAACGGATTGGTACAGAGCAAAGGATACCCACGGAGTGGGTTTGGAAAACAATTAAATTTGCAGACAAGTTTTCTGATATACGGTAGAGATATGTTAATGAAATGCTATTGATAAAAAGCATATTTGGGGTAGTTAGTTAGTAACAGGCATAGAAAATATTTACTTACAGTGGCCCTTTAAGTCAATTTCTCCTCCTTGGAGTTTGAATTTGGTTCTGGGGGCTCTTCAAGCTCCTCCGTTTGAACCTATGCATTCGCTGGACATTAAATTACTTTCTTGGAAAGTTTTGTTTCTTTTGGCCATCTCTTCTGCTAGAAGAGTTTCTGATTTATCTGCTCTTTCTTGTGAGTCTCCTTTTCTGATTTTTCATCAGGATTAGGCGGTGTTGCGAACTTCTTTTAATTTTTTCCTAAGGTTGTGAATTCTAACAACATTAGTAGAGAAATTGTGGTTCCTTCATTGTGTCCTAATCCTAAGAATTCTAAGGAAAGATCGTTGCATTCTTTGGATGTAGTTAGAGCTTTGAAATATTATGTTGAAGCTACTAAAAATTTCCAAAAGACTTCTAGTCTATTTGTTATCTTTTCCGGTTCTAGGAAAGGTCAGAAGGCCTCTGCCATTTCTTTGGCGTCTTGGTTAAAGTCTTTGATTCATCATGCTTATGTCGAGTCGGGTAAAACTCCGCCTCAAAGGATTACAGCTCATTCTACTAGGTCAGTTTCTACTTCCTGGGCGTTTAGGAATGAAGCTTCGGTTGATCAGATTTGCAAAGCAGCAACTTGGTCTTCTTTGCATACTTTTACTAAATTCTATCCTTTTGATGTGTTTTCTTCTTCTGAAGCAGTTTTTGGTAGAAAAGTACTTCAGGCAGCTGTTTCAGTTTGATTCTTCTGCTTATAATTTCAGTTTTTTTCATTATAAGATTTAAACTTTATTTTGGGTGTGGATTATTTTCAGCGGAATTGGCTGTCTTTATTTTATCCCTCCCTCTCTAGTGACTCTTGCGTGGAAGATCCACATCTTGGGTATTCATTATCCCATACGTCACTAGCTCATGGACTCTTGCTAATTACATGAAAGAAAACATAATTTATGTAAGAACTTACCTGATAAATTCATTTCTTTCATATTAGCAAGAGTCCATGAGGCCCACCCTTTTTTGTGGTGGTTATGATTTTTTTGTATAAAGCACAATTATTTCAATTCCTTATTTTTTATGCTTTCGCACTTTTGTCTTATCACCCCACTTCTTGGCTATGCGTTAACCCCTTAACGACGCATGTCGTACAGGGTACGTCTTACACAAACTGGTCTTTAAAGACCAGAGACGTACCCTGTACGTCGTTAAGGGTTTCAAGCGACTGGAAGCGATCCTGATTGCTTCCAGCCGCTTTCAAGGTATTGCAGTGATGCCTCAATATTGAGGCATCACTGCAATACCTTTTTAGGCACACCGATGCAGAGAGAGCCACTCTGTGGCCCTCTCTGCATCGGCCAGTGATGGTGCCTGATCGTTGGTGGGTGGGAGCCATTGCAGGGAGGTGGGTGGGTGGGCCATCACTGGGGAACTTCCTTCCGGCTGTTCACTATGCCGGGTGCGCGCGGGAGCGCGCGCTGAAGGTGAGGGGCGGGTGCGCGTTCGCGATCGCGCGTGCGCGCGCGATCGCTATCTAACACAATTATGTGAAATTTTTTTTGGGCTGGAAGAGGGTGGTGGGGTGGAGGAGTGATCTGGGGGTGATCTGGGAGGGGGAGGGTGTAGGGTATGGAGGGGGGCAGCTACACTACAGAAAATGTTAGGTTTAAATAAAAAAGAAAAAAGTTATTTTGCAAAGTGGGTACTGGCAGACAGCTGCCAGTACCCAAAATGGTTACTAATAGTTAGTGGGGGGAGGGTTAGAGAGCTCTTTGGGGGGGATCAGGCAGGTTGGGGGCTAAGGGGGGGATCCTACACAGCAGAATATCATTATTATTTTTTTAAATAATAAAAAAAACAAATTAAAACTTTTATTTTAGTACTGGCAGACTTTCTGCCAGTACTTAAGATGGCGGGGAAAATTGTGGGGTGGGGGAGGGAAGAGAGCTGTTTGGGAGGGATCAGGGGGTGGGATGTGTCAGGTGGGAGGCTGATTTCTACACTAAAGCTAAAATTAACCCTGCAAGCTCCCTACAAGCTACCTAATTAACCCTGTCACTGCTGGGCATAATACAAGTTTGGTGCGCAGCGGCATTTAGCGGCCTTCTAATTACCAAAAAGCAACGCCAAAGCCATATATGTCTGCTATTTCTAAACAAAGGGGATCCCAGAGAAGCATTTACAACCATTTGTGCCATAATTGCACAAGTTGTTTGTAAACAATTTCAGTGAGAAACCTGATATTTGTGAAAAAGTTTGTGAAAAAGTGAACAATTTTATTTATTTGATCGCATTTGGCGGTAAAATGGTGGCATGAAATAGACCAAAATGGGCCTAGATCAATACTTTGGGATGTCTACTAAAAAAAAAATATACATGTCAAGGGATATTCAGGGATTCCAGACAGATATCAGTGTTCTAATATAACTATCGCTTATTTTGAAAAAAAATGGTTTGGAAATAGCAAAGTGGTATTTGTACTTATTGCCCTATAACTTACAAAAAAAGCAAAGAACATGTAAACATTGGGTATTTCTAAACTCAGGACAAAATTTAGAAACTATTTAGCATGGGTGTTTTTTGGTGGTTGTAGATGTGCAACAGATTTTGGGGGTCAAAGTTAGAAAACGTGTGTTTTTTTCCATTTTTTCATCATATTTTATAATTTTTTTTATGGTAAATTGTAAAATATGATGAAAATAATGGTGTCTTTAGAAAGTCCATTTAATGGCGAGAAAAACGGTATATAATATGTGTGGGTACAGTAAATGAGTAAGAGGGAAATTGCAGCTAAACACAAACACCGCAGAAATGTAAAAATAGCCTTGGTCCTTAAGGGAAAGAAATTGAAAAATGGCCTTGTCCTTAAGGGGTTAAACTGATTTGTGGGTGTGGTGAGGGGTGTATTTATAGGCATTTTGAGGTTTGGGAAACTTTGCCCCTCCTGGTAGGAATGTATATCCCATACGTCACTAGCTCATGGACTCTTGCTAATATGAAAGAAATGAATTTATCAGGTAAGTTCTTACATAAATTATGTTTTTTTGCTTTTTAAATATTTATTTTTCTCTATCTCTACCTGTATATCTATATGAATATATACAGGTATAGAAATACAGTATATACTGATATATATAGAAATATCTATTTCAAAATATAATTAAAAAAAAATCTATGTGAAGAACATTGGAATGTAAAATATTTATATTCATAACACAGTAAAACACATTAAAATTAAATAAAAATTATAGTATTTTTAAAGATATTTGACTGGATAAAGTGTATATATATATATATATATATATATATATATATATATATGTGTATATATGTATTTATAAGTGTACATACAGTATCTCAACATTTTTGTACAAACAGTACAAAACAAATTTGCACTCAATGGATTAGCGTGACTAAAGACTGAAAGAAATCTCCAAACATATCAAAAAAAGTGTTACTTATATATACAGTTTCTGGGGAAAAAAAATCTGTAAAGTAGTGAGTATGCAGCCTGTATAACAGTGCAAATTTGCTGTCCCCTCAAAATAACTCAACACACAGCCATTAATGTCTAAACCGTTGGCAACAAAAGTGAGTACACTCCTAAGTGGAAATGTCCAAATTGGGCCCAATTAGCCATTTTCCCTCCCCGGTGTCATGTGACTCGTTAGTTTTACAAGGTCTCAGGTGTGAATGGGGAGCAGGTGTGTTACATTTGCTGTTATCGCTCTCACACTCTCTCATATTGGTCACTGGAAGTTCAACATGGCACTTCATGGCAAAGAACTCTCTGAAATTTTAGGAACTGGATTGCACAAACCGTTGCAACCTGGCTGAATCCCACCACTGGTTTCACTTCCCTTTAACTTTTATTAAAGGGACACTGAACCCAAATATTTTCTTTCGTGATTAAGATAGAGCATGACATTTTAAGCAACTTTCTAATTTACTCCTATTATAAAATTTTCTTTATTCTCTTGGTATCTTTATTTATTTGGGGAGCAGGTGTATTACATTTGGTGTTATTGCTCTCACACTCTCTCATATTGGTCACTGGAAGTTCAACATGGCACCTCATGGCAAAGAACTCACTGAGGATCTTAAAAAAAGAATTGTTAATCTACATAAAGATGGCCTAAGCTATAAGAAGATTGCCAAGACCCTGAAACTGAGCTGCAGCACGGTGGGCAAGATCATACAGCGGTTTCACAGAACAGGTTTCATTCAGAACAGGCCTCTCCATTGTCGACCAAAGAAGTTGAATGCACATGCTCAGCATCATAGCCAGAGGATGTCTTTGTGAAATAGACATATGAGTGATGCCAGTATTGCTGCAGAGGTTGAAAGGGTGGGGGGTAGGCCTGTCAGTGCTCAGACCATACACCGCACACTGCATCAAATTGGTCTGCATGGCTGTCGTCCCAGAAGGAAGCCTCTTCTAAAGATGATACACAAGAATGCCCGAAAGCAGTTTGCTGAAGACAAGCAGACTAAGGGCATGGATTACTGGAACCATGTCCTGTGGTCTGATGAGACCAAGATAAAGTGTGTCTTGCCTACAGTCAAGCATGGTGGTGGGAGTGTCATGGTCTGGGCCTGCATGAGTGCTGCCGGCATTGGGGAGCTACAGTTCATTGAGGGAACCATGAATGCCAACATATACTGTGACATACTGAAGCAGAGCATGATCCCTTCCAATTCGGAGACTGGGCCGCAGGGCAGTATTCCAACATGATAACGACCCCAAACACACCTCCAAGACGACCACTGCCTTGCTAAAGAAGCTGAGGGTAAAGGCGATGGACTGGCCAAGCATCTCTCCAGACCTAAACCCTATTTAGAATCTGTGGGGCATCCTGAAACGGAAGGTGGGGGAGAGCAAGATCTCTAATATCCACCAGCTCCGTGATGTCGTCATGGAGAAGTGGAAGAGGACTCCAGTGGCAAACTATGAAGCTCTAGTGAACTCCATGCCCAAGAAGGTTAAGGCAGTGCTGGAAAATAATTGTGGCCACACAAAATATTGACACTTTGGGCCCAATTTGGACATTTTCACTTAGGGGTGTACTAACTTTTGTTGCCAACGGTTTAGACATTAATGGCTGTGTGTTGAGTTATTTTGAGGGGACAGCAAATTTACACTGTTATACAGGCTGTACACTCACTACTTTACATTGTAGCAAAGTGTCATTTCTTCAGTGTTGTTAAATGAAAAGATATAATAAAATATTTACAAAAATGTGAGGGGTGTACTCACTTTTGTGAGATACTGTATGTATGTATATACATATTTACATGTATATACATATAAACACACAGGAGCATATTTAAACATTGCCATATTATTAATATTTATTTGATTTTTTTTTTATCAGAAACTGTATATATAAGTAACACTTTTTTTGATATGTTTGGAGATTTCTTTCAGTCTTTAGTCACGCTAATCCATTGAGTGCAAAATTGCACACAAGTGCACCAGTTTACTTTCAACTTATAATATGCATGCTAGCTAACGCAGTTACAATATTGCTTATTGTGTCCTGTGCCAATATTAGCGCACCACTTTTCTGAGAAGGCAGAACTTTTAGTACAACAATTATTTTTTTACATATTTAAAAGTCCTGTTTCTGAAGTTGGCTAAAACTTTCATCATTTTAAATATGTTACCATCTGCTTTAGTCTTGTTGTCCTTGTTAAATAGGTTCTGCTGTAATATTATTTTGATGCATAAACTTTGAAATGTTACTCAATCAGCAGCAGTTTATGCATTCTGAAACAATTAACACATCCTTTGGCATTACAGCAGCAACCATGAAACTGCATTCTTGGATATATAAAAAAACAGGACAAAACTACAAAAACTTGTATTTGTTAGTAGATTTTATAATAATATACAATTATTAAAGACTTTCATATCCAGTAAATAACTTTCTAAATGTATAATTATTAAATAATAATAATAATAATAATAATAATAATAATAATAATAATAATAATAATAATAAATGTTATATTCACTTTATGTCTCTATTTTATTAAACAGTCCAAATGTGTTAATCCAATTTTGATGATCAAAATATATTTTATTTTAATATTTTGTGGAATAAAATGTAAACTAAAATGTAATTTATTCAGGAATGTGACACATTAATAAAAGTTAAAGGGAAGTGAAACCAGTGGTGGGATTCAGCCGGTTTGCAACGGTTTGTGCAATCCGGTTCCTAAACTTTCCCAGGATAAGTGAGCAGGGTGGTTGCCGCACTGCCGCCACACAGCTTTGACTTAAAGGGAGAGAAAAGTCAAAATTAAAAACTTAAATAGATTAGATAGACCATTAAGTTTGAAATAACTTTTCAATTTACTTATATTATCAATTTTGCTTAGTTCTCTAGATATCCTTTCTTAAAGGGCCAGTAAACCCAGCAAATACTGCTATATAATTCTGCACATCTAAATCAAAGTATTCCATTAATATTTACCCACGAAAACTAATTTTACAGACCAGAGCGGGAGCGAGCTACATTTAGTTTAATGGCGCGATCGGGCCGGCTGTGACTAGACAGCGTGCCCAGATGCACTTAGGAAAGAAACAGACCTGCTTAGTAGAGCAAGGAGCGGCAGTCTGTAAAATTACTTTTCGTAGGTAAATATTAATGAAATACTTTGGATTTAGAAACGTGGCGCTAGGCTAATGTTATATAATTCTATACTATGTGCAGAATTATATAACATTATTTAGTGGTTTTACTGGCCCTTTAAAGAGTAACACTAGGTAAGCTCAGAAGAGTGCACGTGCCTTTAGCCATCTGGAAGCAGTGTTTGTAGCATTGTTTGTAAGTGACCTAGAAGCTATTTTTCCCCACTTCAGTCCTTTCGGCCTGTGAACGACGCATTTCTTGTATCAGTGGGACCCTGAAGGTAGCGAGTGTGTTGGAAATTAGCATAAGATCGGACAATATCATCCCAAGACAAGGGGAAAACCTGGATGAACCCTGAAAGAACTCGTTGCTTCCCGAGCAGGATTGTGAGCATTTCACACATTGAGTCCGAAAGAACTGAAGTAGGGAAAAGGAGCTTCTGGGTCACGGACAAACACTAAGGTAAAATTAAAGGGACAGTATACTACAAAAAATGTTTTTCTCTTAATGTGTTTCCAATTACTTTTTTTTACCAGTTGCCTAGTATAAAATGTATGAGATTTGCTTTTTAAGGCTTATTTGTGTATATGAATTAGCTGAGTTTGTGTTTTGAGGCCACAACCTAATAAAATAGGTTAAGATTGTAGGTATAATTAGATCTCATTACTTTATCACATATTTTACATATACCTGCTTCTTTATCTTATATCTGTCCATTAACTAATCACCAATACTTGTAGAGAACAATGGAAAATTAACATTTTATTACCTTATCTTTTCTATAACCCACTGGGAGTGTAATTTATCCTACTGGCTGTGTTAACACAGCTTGGCCGGCCTTGAGGCCAAAAACTTTCAGGATGGGCGGGGATACCACAGGCTAAATCAACTAAAGCCAATATAAGGGTAATGGAAATACTTGAGAACAATTTAATACACTCCAGCAGGTAAAGTGGATCTTTGAGAACAAATTAAAAGGGAGAAAATATTTGAGTAAACTGTCCCTTTAATGGTGTCCATCAGACAGCCAATTTGACAGCTTTGTACCTTAGACGATTCTTACCATTGGATATAAGGAACTTTCCTATTACACCTCACACTACCTCTGCAAGAGGCGTCTTTACCAGAGACTAACTGTGCACAATTGCAGCTGTGGAAACAATGTTACACTTTAGTGCGGATTGTGTATCCTTAAAAGCCACTATTGTTATATTCAAGGGAAATATATACATTACAAGTTGCATGCCAATTTTCACTGAGCGGGACTATATAAAATACCTGTTGTTCCTGAGACCGGTGGGTGTTAAGCCTTAATAGCCGGGATGCATACATGGTATTTTTCAGCACAACTTGGGACATTTTGAGCATTTATAAAATCATCTATTGTGCTAGTCTTACAAAATATAAACATACTGTATTCAATGAACGCTTAACCCTTGATTATTGTACACCTTTTTGAGTTGTAGAATTGTACTGATTCTATATGTGTTTACAATTTGGTGATATATTAACTTTGCCTCTTTTTAACCTCACAACCAGGGACGCCTGGCTGCGTTGTACAGTTTATGTACATTTTAAGAGATGATTTTGCATGGTGTTTCTTTGTGAAGTTTAATAAAGCTATTTTTTTTAATTTTTTCAATTAATACCTGTTATTTTTGTGTGATTTTGGTGTGCGGGATTTAATTATTTGTAACATAAATATATATGTATATATTCTTATATATTTAAATCTGCTGCCCATCGCTGCGTTACTTACCCCTTTCACTGTGCTAGGTTTTCCGTGTCTATCGGCATGAGAACAAGGCTCCCATTAGAGCCTATTAAAGCACACTCTATTGAGTGCAAAGCTTCCATGCAATGCGAGGGTGAGCTCGCATTCACATTGCGCTGGACTTCAAATACCAGCACAATTTTGCGTGCCCTGCTATTACAAGTGTAGCACAAATATCGTGTTCCTGAAAGTGCAGTTTTGTGCTCCACTCATTATCTGGCCCTTAATTTGTATTATTATATTTCTAAGACACTATAGTAGATTATACGGAAATCCCCAAAATAGTATATTAATATACTTTTCTGGGGCATTTCTATAATCCACTATAGCAGTGTCTTATTAAAGGGACAGTCTACACCAAAAATGTTTCTCTTTCATGATTCAGATAGAAAATGCAATTTCTTTCATGTAATTAGCAAGAGTCCATGAGCTAGTGACGTATGGGATATACATTCCTACCAGGAGGGGCAAAGTTTCCCAAACCTCAAAATGCCTATAAATACTCCCCTCACCACACCCACAATTCAGTTTTACAAACTTTGCCTCCTATGGAGGTGGTGAAGTAAGTTTGTGCTAGATTCTACGTTGATATGCGCTCCGCAGCAAGTTGGAGCCCGGTTTTCCTCTCAGCGTGCAGTGAATGTCAGAGGGATGTGAGGAGAGTATTGCCTATTTGAATGCAGTGATCTCCTTCTACGGGGTCTATTTCATAGGTTCTCTGTTATCGGTCGTAGAGATTCATCTCTTACCTCTCTTTTCAGATCGACGATATACTCTTATTTATATACCATTACCTCTGCTGATTTTCGTTTCAGTACTGGTTTGGCTTTCTACAAACATGTAGATGAGTGTCCTGGGGTAAGTAAATCTTATTTTCTGTGACACTCTAAGCTATGGTTGGGCACTTTATTTATAAAGTTCTAAATATATGTATTCAAACATTTATTTGCCTTGACTCAGAATGTTCAACATTCCTTATTTTCAGACAGTCAGTTTCATATTTGGGATAATGCGTTTGAATCAATCATTTTTTCTTACCTTAAAAATTTGACTTTTTTTCCCTGTGGGCTGTTAGGCTCGCGGGGGCTGAAAATGCTTCATTTTATTGCGTCATTCTTGGCGCAGACTTTTTTGGCGCAAAAAATCTTTTCTGTTTCCGGCGTCATACGTGTCGCCGGAAGTTGTGTCATTTTTTTGACGTCCTTTTGCGCCAAAAATGTTGGCGTTCGGATGTGGCGTCATTTTTGGCGCCAAAAAATATGGGCGTCGCTTTTGTCTCCACATTATTTCAGTCTGATTTTTTCTTTGCTTCTGGTTTCTAGAAGCTTGTTTATTGGCATTTTTTCCCATTCCTGAAACTGTCATTTAAGGAATTTGATCAATTTTGCTTTATATGTTGTTTTTTCTCTTACATATTGCAAGATGTCTCACGTTGCATCTGAGTCAGAAGATACTTCAGGAAAATCGCTGTCTAGTGCTGGAACTACCAAAGCTAAGTGTATCTGCTGTAAACTTTTTGTAGCTATTCCTCCGGCTGTTGTTTGTATTAATTGTCATGACAAACTTGTTAAAGCAGATAATGTTTCCTTTAGTAATGTACCATTGCCTGTTGCAGTTCCCTCAACATCTAAGGTGCAGAATGTTCCTGATAACATAAGAGATTTTGTTTCTGAATCCATCAAGAAGGCTATGTCTGTTATTTCTCCTTCTAGTAAACATAAAAAATCTTTTAAAACTTCTCTCTCTACAGATGAATTTTTAAATGAACATCATCATTCTGATTCTGATGACTCTTCTGGTTCAGAGGATTCTGTCTCAGAGATTGATGCTGATAAATCTTCATATTTATTTAAAATGGAATTTATTCGTTCTTTACTTAAAGAAGTACTAATTGCTTTAGAAATAGAGGATTCTGGTCCTCTTGATACTAATTCTAGACGTTTAGATAAGGTGTTTAAATCTCCTGTGGTTATTCCAGAAGTTTTTCCTGTTCCTAATGCTATTTCTGAAGTAATTTCCAGAGAATGGGATAAATTGGGTAATTCATTTACTCCTTCTAAACGTTTTAAGCAATTATATCCTGTGCCGTCTGACAGATTAGAATTTTGGGACAAAATCCCTAAAGTTGATGGGGCTATTTCTACCCTTGCTAAATGTACTACTATTCCTACGTCAGATGGTACTTCGTTTAAAGATCCTTTAGATAGGAAAATTGAATCCTTTCTAAGAAAAGCTTATCTGTGTTCAGGTAATCTTCTTAGACCTGCTATATCTTTGGCTGATGTTGCTGCAGCTTCAACTTTTTGGTTGGAGACTTTAGCACAACAAGTAACAGATCATGATTCTCATAATATTATTATTCTTCTTCAGCATGCTAATAATTTTATCTGTGATGCCATTTTTGATATTATCAGAGTTGATGTCAGGTTTATGTCTCTAGCTATTTTAGCTAGAAGAGCTTTATGGCTTAAAACTTGGAATGCTGATATGGCTTCTAAATCAACTCTACTTTCCATTTCTTTCCAGGGTAACAAATTATTTGGTTCTCAGTTGGATTCCATTATCTCAACTGTTACTGGTGGGAAAGGAACTTTTTTACCACAGGATAGAAAATCTAAGGGTAAAAACAGGGCTAATAATCGTTTTCGTTCCTTTCGTTTCAACAAAGAACAAAAGCCTGATCCCTCATCCTCAGGAGCAGTTTCAGTTTGGAAACCATCTCCAGTCTGGAATAAATCCAAGCCTTCTAGAAAGGCAAAGCCTGCTTCTAAGTCCACATGAAGGTGCGGCCCTCATTCCAGCTCAGCTGGTAGGGGGCAGGTTACATTTTTTCAAAGAAATTTGGATCAATTCTGTTCACAATCTTTGGATTCAGAACATTGTTTCAGAAGGGTACAGAATTGGTTTCAAGATGAGACCTCCTGCAAAGAGATTTTTTCTTTCCCGTGTCCCAGTAAATCCAGCGAAAGCTCAAGCATTTCTGAATTGTGTTTCAGATCTAGAGTTGGCTGGAGTAATTATGCCAGTTCCAGTTCTGGAACAGGGGATGGGGTTTTATTCAAATCTCTTCATTGTACCAAAGAAGGAGAATTCCTTCAGACCAGTTCTGGATCTAAAAATATTGAATCGTTATGTAAGGATACCAACGTTCAAAATGGTAACTGTAAGGACTATCTTGCATTTTGTTCAGCAAGGGCATTATATGTCCACAATAGAGTTACAGGATGCTTATCTGCATATTCCGATTCATCCAGATCATTATCAGTTCCTGAGATTCTCTTTTCTGGACAAGCATTACCAGTTTGTGGCTCTGCCGTTTGGCCTAGCTACAGCTCCAAGAATTTTTACAAAGGTTCTCGGTGCCCTTCTGTCTGTAATCAGAAAACAGGGTATTGTGGGATTTCCTTATTTGGACGATATCTTGGTACTTGCTCAGTCTTTACATTTAGCAGAATCTCATACGAATCGACTTGTGTTGTTTCTTCAAGATCATGGTTGGAGGATCAATTTACCAAAAAGTTCTTTGATTCCTCAGACAAGGGTAACTTTTCTGGGTTTCCAGATAGATTCAGTGTCCATGACTCTGTCTTTAACAGACAAGAGACGTCTAAAATTGATTTCAGCTTGTCGAAACCTTCAGTCACAATCATTCCCTTCGGTAGCCTTATGCATGGAAATTCTAGGTCTTATGACTGCTGCATCGGACGCGATCCCCTTTGCTCGTTTTCACATGCGACCTCTTCAGCTCTGTATGCTGAATCAATGGTGCAGGGATTACACAAAGATATCTCAATTAATATCTTTAAAACTGATTGTACGACACTCTCTAACGTGGTGGACAGATCACCATCGTTTAATTCAGGGGGCTTCTTTTGTGCTTCCGACCTGGACTGTAATTTCAACAGATGCAAGTCTCACAGGTTGGGGAGCTGTGTGGGGATCTCTGATGGCACAAGGAGTTTGGGAATCTCAGGAGGTGAGATTACCGATCAATATTTTGGAACTCCGTGCAATTTTCAGAGCTCTTCAGTCTTGGCCTCTTCTGAAGAGAGAATCGTTCATTTGTTTTCAGACAGACAATGTCACAACTGTGGCATACATCAATCATCAAGGAGGGACTCACAGTCCTCTGGCTATGAAAGAAGTATCTCGAATTCTGGTTTGGGCGGAATCCAGCTCCTGTCTAATCTCTGCGGTTCACATCCCAGGTATAGACAATTGGGAAGCGGATTATCTCAGTCGCCAAACGTTGCATCCGGGCGAATGGTCTCTTCACCCAGAGGTATTTCTTCAGATTGTTCAAATATGGGAGCTTCCAGAAATAGATCTGATGGCGTCTCATCTAAACAAGAAACTTCCCAGGTATCTGTCCAGATCCCGGGATCCTCAGGCGGAAGCAGTGGATGCATTATCACTTCCTTGGAAGTAAAAAAAAATTAAAAAAAAAAAAAAAAAAAAAATAAAAAAAAAAAAAAAAAAAAGAGAGAGAGATGCACTCAGCTGAGACAGAACAAAAGCTGGAAAAACTTCCGTGCCTGTTCATTTTATTATAGTGTGTCACTCAGGTTGCATACTCTTTTAGCACACTATGCCCCTTCACAGAGAAAAAATATCCTGTAGCATATCAGTCTGACCCTGCCCAATGACAGTCCAGCGCCGAAATACCAGGCAATTCTTCTCTGAACAAGAGAAACAACAACCCCAGACGATCGTTTCGGCCTTCTGTGGGCCTCGTCAGTGAGGTGCAGTCGCATCTCTCTAAGGGCATGTGTGCAAGGAGTCCACGTCTGGTTTCCCCTTTTACTCTTAGGGAGACCCAAGAGCAATTTGCATAAATAAAAAAAGAGAGAGAGATGCACTCAGCTGAGACAGAACAAAAGCTGGAAAAACTTCCGTGCCTGTTCATTTTATTATAGTGTGTCATTCAGGGTGCATACTCTTTTAGCACACTATGCCCCTTCACAGAGAAAAAATATCCTGTAGCATATCAGTCTGACCCTGCCCAATGACAGTCCAGCGCCGAAATACCAGGCAATTCTTCTCTGAACAAGAGAAACAACAACCCCAGACGATCGTTTCGGCCTTCTGTGGGCCTCG
Organism: Bombina bombina; assembly: GCF_027579735.1. Lineage (NCBI taxonomy): Eukaryota > Metazoa > Chordata > Amphibia > Anura > Bombinatoridae > Bombina > Bombina bombina. The sequence goes on along the minus strand of NC_069503.1, from coordinate 1,025,607,796 downwards.
TCAGTGAGGTGCAGTCGCATCTCTCTAAGGGCATGTGTGCAAGGAGTCCACGTCTGGTTTCCCCTTTTACTCTTAGGGAGACCCAAGAGCAATTTGCATAAATAAAAAAAGAGAGAGAGATGCACTCAGCTGAGACAGAACAAAAGCTGGAAAAACTTCCGCGCCTGTTCATTTTATTATAGTGTGTCACTCAGGGTGCATACTCTTTTAGCACACTATGCCCCTTCACAGAGAAAAAATATCCTGTAGCATATCAGTCTGACCCTGCCCAATGACAGTCCAGCGCCGAAATACCAGGCAATTCTTCTCTGAACAAGAGAAACAACAACCCCAGACGATCGTTTCGGCCTTCTGTGGGCCTCGTCAGTGAGGTGCAGTCGCATCTCTCTAAGGGCATGTGTGCAAGGAGTCCACGTCTGGTTTCCCCTTTTACTCTTAGGGAGACCCAAGAGCAATTTGCATAAATAAAAAAAGAGAGAGAGATGCACTCAGCTGAGACAGAACAAAAGCTGGAAAAACTTCCGTGCCTGTTCATTTTATTATAGTGTGTCACTCAGGGTGCATACTCTTTTAGCACACTATGCCCCTTCACAGAGAAAAAATATCCTGTAGCATATCAGTCTGACCCTGCCCAATGACAGTCCAGCGCCGAAATACCAGGCAATTCTTCTCTGAACAAGAGAAACAACAACCCCAGACGATCGTTTCGGCCTTCTGTGGGCCTCGTCAGTGAGGTGCAGTCGCATCTCTCTAAGGGCATGTGTGCAAGGAGTCCACGTCTGGTTTCCCCTTTTACTCTTAGGGAGACCCAAGAGCAATTTGCATAAATAAAAAAAGAGAGAGAGATGCACTCAGCTGAGACAGAACAAAAGCTGGAAAAACTTCCGTGCCTGTTCATTTTATTATAGTGTGTCACTCAGGGTGCATACTCTTTTAGCACACTATGCCCCTTCACAGAGAAAAAATATCCTGTAGCATATCAGTCTGACCCTGCCCAATGACAGTCCAGCGCCGAAATACCAGGCAATTCTTCTCTGAACAAGAGAAACAACAACCCCAGACGATCGTTTCGGCCTTCTGTGGGCCTCGTCAGTGAGGTGCAGTCGCATCTCTCTAAGGGCATGTGTGCAAGGAGTCCACGTCTGGTTTCCCCTTTTACTCTTAGGGAGACCCAAGAGCAATTTGCATAAATAAAAAAAGAGAGAGAGATGCACTCAGCTGAGACAGAACAAAAGCTGGAAAAACTTCCGTGCCTGTTCATTTTATTATAGTGTGTCACTCAGGGTGCATACTCTTTTAGCACACTATGCCCCTTCACAGAGAAAAAATATCCTGTAGCATATCAGTCTGACCCTGCCCAATGACAGTCCAGTGCCGAAATACCAGGCAATTCTTCTCTGAACAAGAGAAACAACAACCCCAGACGATCGTTTCGGCCTTCTGTGGGCCTCGTCAGTGAGGTGCAGTCGCATCTCTCTAAGGGCATGTGTGCAAGGAGTCCACGTCTGGTTTCCCCTTTTACTCTTAGGGAGACCCAAGAGCAATTTGCATAAATAAAAAGAGAGAGAGAGATGCACTCAGCTGAGACAGAACAGGCACGGAAGTTTTTCCAGCTTTTGTTCTGTCTCAGCTGAGTGCATCTCTCTCTCTTTTTATTTATGCAAATTGCTCTTGGGTCTCCCTAAGAGTAAAAGGGGAAACCAGACGTGGACTCCTTGCACACATGCCCTTAGAGAGATGCGACTGCACCTCACTGACGAGGCCCACAGAAGGCCGAAACGATCGTCTGGGGTTGTTGTTTCTCTTGTTCAGAGAAGAATTGCCTGGTATTTCGGTGCTGGACTGTCATTGGGCAGGGTCAGACTGATATGCTACAGGATATTTTTTCTCTGTGAAGGGGCATAGTGTGCTAAAAGAGTATGCACCCTGAGTGACACACTATAATAAAATGAACAGGCACGGAAGTTTTTCCAGCTTTTGTTCTGTCTCAGCTGAGTGCATCTCTCTCTCTTTTTATTTACACTTCCTTGGAAGTATCATCCTGCTTATATCTTTCCGCCTCTAGTTCTTCTTCCAAGAGTAATCTCCAAGATTCTGAAGGAATGCTCGTTTGTTCTGCTGGTAGCTCCGGCATGGCCTCACAGGTTTTGGTATGCGGATCTTGTCCGGATGGCCTCTTGCCATCCGTGGACTCTTCCGCTACGACCAGACCTTCTGTCGCAAGGTCCTTTTTTCCATCAGGATCTCAAATCCTTAAATTTAAAGGTATGGAGATTGAACGCTTGATTCTTAGTCAAAGAGGTTTCTCTGACTCTGTGATTAATACTATGTTACAGGCTCGTAAATCTGTATTCAGAGAGATATATTATAGAGTCTGGAAGACTTATATTTCTTGGTGTCTTTCTCATCATTTTTCTTGGCATTCTTTTAGAATTCCAAGAATTTTACAGTTTCTTCAGGATGGTTTAGATAAAGGTTTGTCCGCAAGTTCCTTGAAAGGACAAATCTCTGCTCTTTCTGTTCTTTTTCACAGAAAGATTGCTAATCTTCCTGATATTCATTGTTTTGTACAAGCTTTGGTTCGTATAAAACCTGTCATTAAGTCAATTTCTCCTCCTTGGAGTTTGAATTTGGTTCTAGGGGCTCTTCAAGCTCCTCCGTTTGAACCTATGCATTCATTGGACATTAAATTACTTTCTTGGAAAGTTTTGTTCCTTTTGGCAATCTCTTCTGCTAGAAGAGTTTCTGAATTATCTGCTCTTTCTTGTGAGTCTCCTTTTCTGATTTTTCATCAGGATAAGGCAGTGTTGCGAACTTCTTTTGAATTTTTACCTAAAGTTGTGAATTCCAACAACATTAGTAGAGAAATTGTGGTTCCTTCATTATGTCCTAATCCTAAGAATTCTAAGGAGAAATCGTTACATTCTTTGGATGTTGTTAGAGCTTTGAAATATTATGTTGAAGCTACTAAGTCTTTCCGAAAGACTTCTAGTTTATTTGTTATCTTTTCCGGTTCTAGAAAAGGCCAGAAAGCTTCTGCCATTTCTTTGGCATCTTGGTTGAAATCTTTAATTCATCTTGCCTATGTTGAGTCGGGTAAAACTCCGCCTCAGAGGATTACAGCTCATTCTACTAGGTCAGTTTCTACTTCCTGGGCGTTTAGGAATGAAGCTTCGATTGATCAGATTTGCAAAGCTGCAACTTGGTCCTCTTTGCATACTTTTACTAAATTCTACCATTTTGATGTATTTTCTTCTTCTGAAGCAGTTTTTGGTAGAAAAGTACTTCAGGCAGCGGTTTCAGTTTGAATCTTCTGCTTATGTTTTTCATTAAACTTTATTTTGGGTGTGGATTATTTTCAGCAGGAATTGGCTGTCTTTATTTTATCCCTCCCTCTCTAGTGACTCTTGCGTGGAAAGATCCACATCTTGGGTAATCATTATCCCATACGTCACTAGCTCATGGACTCTTGCTAATTACATGAAAGAAAACATAATTTATGTAAGAACTTACCTGATAAATTCATTTCTTTCATATTAGCAAGAGTCCATGAGGCCCACCCTTTTTTTGTGGTGGTTATGATTTTTGTATAAAGCACAATTATTCCAATTCCTTATTTTTATGCTTTCGCACTTTTTTATCACCCCACTTCTTGGCTATTCGTTAAACTGAATTGTGGGTGTGGTGAGGGGTGTATTTATAGGCATTTTGAGGTTTGGGAAACTTTGCCCCTCCTGGTAGGAATGTATATCCCATACGTCACTAGCTCATGGACTCTTGCTAATATGAAAGAAATGAATTTATCAGGTAAGTTCTTACATAAATTATGTTTTTAAAGACATTTACAATTTTCTTCTAGTATCAAATGTGCTTAATTCTCTTGGTATGCTCAAGTTTGGCACACAACATGCCGTCTAGTGCTCTTGCTAATGTATAACATTGTTGCAAAACTGCTGCCATATAGTGATGTAGAGACGTGCACTCTCCTAAGCTTACCTTTCTGCTTTTCAACAAAGGATAACAAGTAGAAAAAAAGAACATTTAATGATAGAAGGAAAGTTGTTTAAAATTCTATGCTGTATCTAAATCATGAAAGAAAGAAAAATAATGGGGTTTTATGGCACTTTAATTTGTATGTTCTGTCTGACTCAGTACTCTAGAAAAGGACTTTGAAAAGGATTTAAATGTATAAATTTTAAATGTACAAAACCACTTGGGAAATATAGATAAATATTTCTTAACTGTAAACAATAACATTTCATTACATTAAAGAGAGACATCATTTTAGCATTGAGTCTATAGAGGTTATAATAAATAGTAGCTTGTGCTTACACTGGTCATATTTCTCTATGCCAATTTCCTGTGCTTTGATTTCCACTACTTACAAGTGATTTGGAGATAAGAAGGTGCATTGTTATTTTTAAGTCACCTCCCTCCACTCAATTAATTCAAATTATTTGTGTAATTCTCTTTATATTGTCATTCACCTGCAAAATAGCATGCTCTATTTCATTAAAATATTTTATTTGTATACCAATTCCCTTCTTTTACTGCCTTCTCTCTGTTCCAGCTGTGGCAGTGGCACAACCCCACCAATAATTGGCCATGTCTGCTCTGCAGCTCCAGAGTGGTACTGTAACTATGTGTTTAACCTGTAATAGGTGGTTAAACACATAGACTTGCATTAGCTCCTTTCTTGCGTAGTAATCACTATTTCTTTCATGTAATTAGCAAGAGTCCATGAGCTAGTGACGTATGGGATATACATTCCTACCAGGAGGGGCAAAGTTTCCCAAACCTCAAAATGCCTATAAATACACCCCTCACCACACCCACAATTCAGTTTTACAAACTTTGCCTCCTATGGAGGTGGTGAAGTAAGTTTGTGCTAGATTCTACGTTGATATGCGCTCCGCAGCAAGTTGGAGCCCGGTTTTCCTCTCAGCGTGCAGTGAATGTCAGAGGGATGTGAGGAGAGTATTGCTTATTTTGAATGCAGTGATCTCCTTCTACGGGGTCTATTTCATAGGTTCTCTGTTATCGGTCGTAGAGATTCATCTCTTACCTCCCTTTTCAGATCGACGATATACTCTTATTTATATACCATTACCTCTGCTGATTTTCGTTTCAGTACTGGTTTGGCTTTCTACAAACATGTAGATGAGTGTCCTGGGGTAAGTAAATCTTATTTTCTGTGACACTCTAAGCTATGGTTGGGCACTTTGTTTATAAAGTTCTAAATATATGTATTCAAACATTTATTTGCCTTGACTCAGGATATTCAACATTCCTTATTTTCAGACAGTCAGTTTCATATTTGGGATAATGCATTTGAATCAATCATTTTTTCTTACCTTAAAAAATTTGACTCTTTTTCCATGTGGGCTGTTAGGCTCGCGGGGGCTGAAAATGCTTCATTTTATTGCGTCATTCTTGGCGCGGACTTTTTTGGCGCAAAAAATCTTTTCTGTTTCCGGCGTCATACGTGTCGCCGGAAGTTGCGTCCTTTTGCGCCAAAAATGTCGGCGTTCCGGATGTGGCGTCATTTTTGGCGCCAAAAAAGCATTTAGGCGCCAAATAATGTGGGCGTCTTATTTGGCGCTAAAAAATATGGGCGTCGCTTTTGTCTCCACATTATTTCAGTCTCATTTTTTCTTTGCTTCTGGTTGCTAGAAGCTTGTTTATTGGCATTTTTTCCCATTCCTGAAACTGTCATTTAAGGAATTTGATCAATTTTGCTTTATATGTTGTTTTTTCTCTTACATATTGCAAGATGTCTCACGTTGCATCTGAGTCAGAAGATACTTCAGGAAAATCGCTGTCTAGTGCTGGAACTACCAAAGCTAAGTGTATCTGCTGTAAACTTTTGGTAGCTATTCCTCCGGCTGTTGTTTGTATTAATTGTCATGACAAACTTGTTAATGCAGATAATATTTCCTTTAGTAATGTACCATTGCCTGTTGCAGTTACTTCAACATCTAAGGTGCAGAATGTTCCTGATAACATAAGAGATTTTGTTTCTGAATCCATCAAGAAGGCTATGTCTGTTATTTCTCCTTCTAGTAAACATAAAAAATCTTTTAAAACTTCTCTTTCTACAGATGAATTTTTAAATGAACATCATCATTCTGATTCTGATGACTCTTCTGGTTCAGAGGATTCTGTCTCAGAGATTGATGCTGATAAATCTTCATATTTATTTAAAATGGAATTTATTCGTTCTTTACTTAAAGAAGTACTAATTGCTTTAGAAATCGAGGATTCTGGTCCTCTTGATACTAATTCTAAACGTTTAGATAAGGTGTTTAAATCTCCTGTGGTTATTCCAGAAGTTTTTCCTGTTCCTAATGCTATTTCTGAAGTAATTTCCAGAGAATGGGATAAATTGGGTAATTCATTTACTCCTTCTAAACGTTTTAAGCAATTATATCCTGTGCCGTCTGACAGATTAGAATTTTGGGACAAAATCCCTAGAGTTGATGGGGCTATTTCTACCCTTGCTAAACGTACTACTATTCCTACGTCAGATGGTACTTCGTTTAAGGATCCTTTAGATAGGAAAATTGAATCCTTTCTAAGAAAAGCTTATCTGTGTTCAGGTAATCTTCTTAGACCTGCTATATCATTGGCTGATGTTGCTGCAGCTTCAACTTTTTGGTTGGAAACTTTAGCGCAACAAGTAACAGATCATGATTCTCATAATATTATTCTTCTTCTTCAACATGCTAATAATTTTATCTGTGATGCCATTTTTGATATTATCAGAGTTGATGTCAGGTTTATGTCTCTAGCTATTTTAGCTAGAAGAGCTTTATGGCTTAAAACTTGGAATGCTGATATGGCTTCTAAATCAACTCTACTTTCCCTTTCTTTCCAGGGTAACAAATTATTTGGTTCTCAGTTGGATTCTATTATCTCAACTGTTACTGGTGGGAAAGGAACTTTTTTACCACAGGATAGAAAATCTAAGGGTAAAAACAGGGCTAATAATCGTTTTCGTTCCTTTCGTTTCAACAAAGAACAAAAGCCTGATCCTTCATCCTCAGGAGCAGTTTCAGTTTGGAAACCATCTCCAGTCTGGAATAAATCCAAGCCTTCTAGAAAGGCAAAGCCAGCTTCTAAGTCCACATGAAGGTGCGGCCCTCATTCCAGCTCAGCTGGTAGGGGGCAGGTTACGTTTTTTCAAAGAAATTTGGATCAATTCTGTTCACAATCTTTGGATTCAGAACATTGTTTCAGAAGGGTACAGAATTGGTTTCAAGATGAGACCTCCTGCAAAGAGATTTTTTCTTTCCCGTATCCCAGTAAATCCAGTGAAAGCTCAAGCATTTCTGAATTGTGTTTCAGATCTAGAGTTGGCTGGAGTAATTATGCCGGTTTCAGTTCTGGAACAGGGGATGGGGTTTTATTCAAATCTCTTCATTGTACCAAAGAAGGAGAATTCCTTCAGACCAGTTCTGGATCTAAAAATATTGAATCATTATGTAAGGATACCAACGTTCAAAATGGTAACTGTAAGGACTATCTTGCCTTTTGTTCAGCAAGGGCATTATATGTCCACAATAGATTTACAGGATGCATATCTGCATATTCCGATTCATCCAGATCATTATCAGTTCCTGAGATTCTCTTTTCTGGACAAGCATTACCAGTTTGTGGCTCTGCCGTTTGGCCTAGCTACAGCTCCAAGAATTTTTACAAAGGTTCTCGGTGCCCTTCTGTCTGTAATCAGAGAACAGGGTATTGTGGTATTTCCTTATTTGGACGATATCTTGGTACTTGCTCAGTCTTTACATTTAGCAGAATCTCATACGAATCGACTTGTGTTGTTTCTTCAAGATCATGGTTGGAGGATCAATTCACCAAAAAGTTCATTGATTCCTCAGACAAGGGTAACCTTTCTGGGTTTCCAGATAGATTCAGTGTCCATGACTCTGTCTTTAACAGACAAGAGACGTCTAAAATTGATTTCAGCTTGTCGAAACCTTCAGTCACAATCATTCCCTTCGGTAGCCTTATGCATGGAAATTCTAGGTCTTATGACTGCTGCATCGGACGCGATCCCCTTTGCTCATTTTCACATGCGACCTCTTCAGCTCTGTATGCTGAATCAATGGTGCAAGGATTACACAAAGATATCTCAATTAATATCTTTAAAACCGATTGTACGACACTCTCTAATGTGGTGGACAGATCACCATCGTTTAATTCAGGGGGCTTCTTTTGTGCTTCCGACCTGGACGGTAATTTCAACAGATGCAAGTCTCACAGGTTGGGGGGCTGTGTGGGGATCTCTGACGGCACAAGGAGTTTGGGAATCTCAGGAGGTGAGATTACCGATCAATATTTTGGAACTCCGTGCAATTTTCAGAGCTCTTCAGTCTTGGCCACTTCTGAAGAGAGAAGCGTTCATTTGTTTTCAGACAGACAATGTCACAACTGTGGCATACATCAATCATCAAGGAGGGACTCACAGTCCTCTGGCTATGAAAGAAGTATCTCGAATTTTGGTTTGGGCAGAATCCAGCTCCTGTCTAATTTCTGCGGTTCATATCCCAGGTATAGACAATTGGGAAGCGGATTATCTCAGTCGCCAAACGTTGCATCCGGGCGAATGGTCTCTTCACCCAGAGGTATTTCTTCAGATTGTTCAAATGTGGGAGCTTCCAGAAATAGATCTGATGGCATCTCATCTAAACAAGAAACTTCCCAGGTATCTGTCCAGATCCTGGGATCCTCAGGCGGAAGCAGTGGATGCATTATCACTTCCTTGGAAGTATCATCCTGCCTATATCTTTCCACCTCTAGTTCTTCTTCCAAGAGTAATCTCCAAGATTCTGAAGGAATGCTCGTTTGTTCTGCTGGTAGCTCCGGCATGGCCTCACAGGTTTTGGTATGCGGATCTTGTCCGGATGGCCTCTTGCCATCCGTGGACTCTTCCGCTACGACCAGACCTTCTGTCGCAAGGTCTTTTTTTCCATCAGGATCTCAAATCCTTAAATTTAAAGGTATGGAGATTGAACGCTTGATTCTTGGTACAAGAGGTTTCTCTGACTCTGTGATTAATACTTTGTTACAGGCTCGTAAATCTGTATCCAGAGAGATATATTATAGAGTCTGGAAGACTTATATTTCTTGGTGTCTTTCTCATCATTTTTCTTGGCATTCTTTTAGAATTCCGAGAATTTTACAGTTTCTTCAGGATGGTTTAGATAAAGGTTTATCCGCAAGTTCTTTGAAAGGACAAATCTCTGCTCTTTCTGTTGTTTTTCACAGAAAGATTGCTAATCTTCCTGATATTCATTGTTTTGTACAAGCTTTGGTTCGTATAAAACCTGTCATTAAGTCAATTTCTCCTCCTTGGAGTTTGAATTTGGTTCTGGGGGCTCTTCAAGCTCCTCCGTTTGAACCTATGCATTCATTGGACATTAAATTACTTTCTTGGAAAGTTTTGTTTCTTTTGGCAATCTCTTCTGCCAGAAGAGTGTCTGAATTATCTGCTCTTTCTTGTGAGTCTCCTTTTCTGATTTTTCATCAGGATAAGGCGGTGTTGCAAACTTCTTTTGAATTTTTACCTAAAGTTGTGAATTCCAACAACATTAGTAGAGAAATTGTGGTTCCTTCATTATGTCCTAATCCTAAGAATTCTAAGGAGAAATCGTTGCGTTCTTTGGATGTTGTTAGAGCTTTGAAATATTATGATGAAGCTACTAAGTCTTTCCGAAAGACTTCTAGTCTATTTGTTATCTATTCCGGTTCTAGAAAAGGCCAGAAAGCTTCTGCCATTTCTTTGGCATCTTGGTTGAAATCTTTAATTCATCTTGCCTATGTCGAGTCGGGTAAAACTCCGCCTCAAAGGATTACAGCTCATTCTACTAGGTCAGTTTCTACTTCCTGGGCGTTTAGGAATGAAGCTTCGATTGATCAGATTTGCAAAGCAGCAACTTGGTCCTCTTTGCATACTTTTACTAAATTCTACCATTTTGATGTATTTTCTTCTTCTGAAGCAGTTTTTGGTAGAAAAGTACTTCAGGCAGCGGTTTCAGTTTGAATCTTCTGCTTATGTTTTTCATTAAACTTTATTTTGGGTGTGGATTATTTTCAGCAGGAATTGGCTGTCTTTATTTTATCCCTCCCTCTCTAGTGACTCTTGCGTGGAAAGATCCACATCTTGGGTAATCATTATCCCATACGTCACTAGCTCATGGACTCTTGCTAATTACATGAAAGAAAACATAATTTATGTAAGAACTTACCTGATAAATTCATTTCTTTCATATTAGCAAGAGTCCATGAGGCCCGCCCTTTTTTTGTGGTGGTTATGATTTTTTTGTATAAAGCACAATTATTCCAATTCCTTATTTTATATGCTTTCGCACTTTTTTCTTATCACCCCACTTCTTGGCTATTCGTTAAACTGAATTGTGGGTGTGGTGAGGGGTGTATTTATAGGCATTTTGAGGTTTGGGAAACTTTGCCCCTCCTGGTAGGAATGTATATCCCATACGTCACTAGCTCATGGACTCTTGCTAATATGAAAGAAATGAATTTATCAGGTAAGTTATTACATAAATTATGTTGTTATATGAATATATATTGTGCTTTATTTCTTTCATACAGGTGGTGAGAGTCCCCAATCCATTACTCCTGGGAGCTAATCCTTCCTAACATTAGAAGGAGACAAAGATTCCCAAACCCCAAGAGCTCTATAGAACCCCTCCTACCTCACAGGTACCTCAGTCTTGGCTTTGCCTCTGCTGGAACAGGTTGAATAATAAAGATGTGCATTTGATTCTTCAGAAAGAGGGATTATCAGACTGAGTTGAGGCCCATTTCCCCTCAGAGTACAGAAATTGTTGGAGGGATGTATTTTTCAGCAGTTAGGAATTAGTGACAAGCCTTTCCATGGATATCTCAGGGACTTGTCCTTTGCCTCCTCCTGTTGGCTGAACAATATACTCCTATACCTGGTCCTTTGCGGTTACAGCACTGGTTTTGGTTACCTCCAGTAGTATTTACCTATAGTAGCCTATTGGTAAGTACTTTATTTTTTTATTATCCGGTCCCCAATAAGCCTTCTAGGTTATTTTTATATATTTATTATATATGTATATAACCTTATATATTTTATTTAGGTTATTCCCCTTTAAAAAAATATTAGTATTTTTTATATGCGTCATTTTTTCTGTATATTTTTTTACTGTTTTAGTTCACTGCAGTTATGGAGCCATCTCATTCTGCCCCTACATCTGCCTCAGAAGCTGGGTCACATGAACATTCTCCCATCAGTGTTAAATGTTTGTATTTTAAAGTAGCTAGCTGATGTTTTTCCTCCAACTAATTTATGCAAAAATTGTATTAATCTTTTAATGCATTCTGACCATTCTAGTTCTGCTCTTGTTTCTAAAGGTTTTACTGTTTTTTTCCTTACAAGAGGATCCTACTACTTTCGGTCCTGGGGTAAATAATTTGATCCAATCCACTGTGTCTGAAAAAGGCCAGTTCAGAATTTACATTCTACTAGCTATCAGCCTGCTGGGTCTACTGTTTCTAGTCTTAAAGAGACAGTCAACACCAAAATTGTTATTGTTTAAAAAGATAGATAACACCTTTATTACCCATTCCCCAGCTATGCACAACCAACACTGTTATATTAATATACTTTATAAACTTTAAACCTCTAAATTTCAGCCTGTTTCTGAGTCCATGAGCTAGTGACGTATGGGATATACAATCCTATCAGGAGGGGCAAAGTTTCCCAAACCTCAAAATGCCTATAAATACACCCCTCACCACACCCACAATTCAGTTTAACGAATAGCCAAGTAGGGGGGTGATAAAGAAAGGAGTAAAAAGCATCAAAAAAAGAACTGGAAATATAATAGTGCTTTATACAAAAAACATAACCATCATAAAAAGGGTGGGTCTCATGGACTCTTGCCAATATGAAAGAAATTAATTTATCAGGTAAGTTCTTACATAAATTATGTTTTCTTTCATGTAATTGGAAAGAGTCCATGAGCTAGTGACATATGGGATAGTAATACCCAAGATGTGGAACTCCACAGAAGAGTCACTAGAGAGGGATAAAATACATTTAACAGCCATTTTCAGCTGAAAAAATTAAACCCACAACCAAAAAAAAAAAGTTTTTCTCATAATTGAAAAGAAAAAACTTAAAACATAAGCAGAGGACTCAAACTGAAACAGCTGCCTGAAGAACTTTTCTACCAAAAACTGCTTGTGAAGAAGCAAATACATCAAAATGGTAGAATTTAGAAAATGTATGCAAAGAAGACCAAGTCGCTGCTTTGCAAATCTGATCAACAGAAGCTTCATTCTTAAAAGCCCACGAAGTGGAGACTGATCTACACGAATGAGCTGTGATTCTCTGAGGCAGGGCCTGACCCGACTCCAAATAAGCCTTATGAATCAAAAGCTTTAACCAAGATGCCAAGGAAATGGCAGAAGCTTTCTAGAAAAGACAACAAATAGACTAGAAGTCTTCCTGAAATCTTTAGTAGCTTCAACATAATATTTCAAAGCTCTTACAACATCCAGAGAATGTAAGGATCTTTCCAAAGAATTCTTAGGATTAGGACACAAAAAGAGGTAACAACAATTTCCCTATTAATGTTGTTAGAATTCACAACTTCAGGTAAAAATGTAAATGAAGTCCGCAAAACTGCCTTATCTTGATGAAAAATCAGAAAAGGTGACTCACAAGAAAGAGCAGATCATTCATAAACTCTTCTAGCAGAAGAGATAGCTAAAATGAACAACACTTTCCAAGAAAGTAGTTTAATATCCAAAGAATGCATAGGCTCAAAAGGAGGAGCCTGTAAAGCTTTCAAAACCAAATTAAGACTCCAAGGAGGAGAGATTGATTTAATGACAGGCTTGATACGGACCAAAGCCTGAACAAAACCGTGAATATCAGGAAGCTTAGCAATCTTTCTGTGAAATAAAACAGAAACAGCAGAGATTTGTCCCTGCAAGGAACTTGCAGACAAACCTTTATCCAAACCATCCTGAAGAAACTGTAAAATTCTAGGAATTCTAAAAGAATGCCAGGAGAATTTATGAGAAGAACACCATGAAATATAAGTCTTCCAAACTTGATAATAAATCTTCCTAGAAACAGATTTACAAGCCTGTAACATAGTATCAATCACTGAGTCAGAGAAACCTCTATGCCTAAGCACTAAATTCAATGATTTGAGATCCTGATGGAAAAACGGTCCTTGAGACAGAAGGTCTAGTCTTAAAGGAAGTGGCAAAGGTTGACAACTGGACATCCGGACAAGGTCCACATACCAGAACTTGTGAGGCATGCTGGTGCTACCAGAAACACAAATGAATGTTCCATGATGATCTTGGAGATCTCTCTTGGAAGAAGAAGAACTAGAGGCGGGAAGATATAAGCAGGTTGGTAAAACCAAGGAACTGCTAACGCATCCACCAACTCCGCCTGAGGATCCCTGGACCTGGACAGGTACCTGGGAAGTTTCTTGTTTAGATGGAAAGCCATCAGATCTATTTCTGGAAGACCCCACATCTGAACATTCTGAAAAAACACATCTGGATGGAGAGACCACTCCCCCGAATGTAAAGTCTGATGGCTGAGATAATCCACTTCTCAATTGTCTACACCTCGGATATGTACCGCAGAAATTAGACAAGAGCTGGATTGTGATATTGTCTGTCTGGAAACAAATGAATGGTTCTCTCTTCAACAGAGGTCAAACCTGAAGAGCCCTGAACATAGCACAGAGTTCCAAAATATTGATTGGTAACCTTGCTTCTTTAGATTTCTGAACCCCTTGTGCTGTCAGAGATCCCAAGAAAGCTCCCCAACCTGAAAGACTTGCATCTGTTGTGATTACAGTCCAGGTTGGATGAACAAAAGAGGCCCCTTGAATTATACAGTGGCGATTTACCCACCAAGTCAGAGAAAGTTGAACATTGGGATTTAAGGATATTAATTGTGATATATTTTTATAATCCCTGCACCACTGATTTAGCATACAAAGCTGGAGAGGTCTCATATGAAAACGAGCAAAGGGGATCATGTCCGATGCTGCAGTGTCAGGGTGCCAGGAATCAGACTGAGACGAGAAGTGCAAAAGTAATCACACCTTTATTAATAACAAAAAATAATAAAAAGTCCACAAGTCAAATAACAAGCCAGGAGTCAAAACCAGAGCTGGTAGTCAGACGAGCCGAGTCAGGAGCCAAAGCGAATAGTCAGACGAGCCGGAATCAGGAACAAGGAAAACAGCAGTGTCAGTAACAAGCCAGGGATCAGGAACCAGGAAGGATGTCAGGCAGCCAGGCAATACACAGAAACTCTCACAAACAGGTCTGAGACAACGCAAAGGCAAAGCATACTGAACAGAGGCCCTTTAAATAATAAGTGATGACATCACAATTCTGAGACTGCATCCTGTCTCACATGGATGATGCACACCAGTCTGGCCATAAAAGGAAGTGCAGGAAGTGAGCAGCATCCCCCACAATGCACCATAGTCTGGAAGAGTGGTGAGTAAAATGGCTGTCAGCAGCACATGGCAAACACAACAGGGAAAAAACCCTGACATGCAGTCATGAGACCTAAAACCTCCATGCACATAGCCACTGAAGGGAATGATTGAGACTGAAGGTTGACAGGCTGAAACCAATTTCATTTGTCTCTTTTCTGTCATGGACACTGAATATATCTGGAAACCTAAAAAAGGAGACCCTTGTTTGAGGAAACAAGGAACATTTTGGTAAATTGATCCTTCAACCATGTCTTTGAAGAAACAACACTAGTTGATTTGTGTGAGATTTGGCAAAATGTAAAGGCTGAGCTAGTACCAAGATATCGTCCAAATAAGGAAACACTGCAATACCCTGTTCTCTGATTACAGAGAGTAGGGCACAAAGAACTTTTGAAATATTTTTGGAGCTGTTGCTAGGCCAAATGGAAGAGCGACAAATTGGTAATGCTTGTCTAGAAAAGAGAATCTCAGAAACCGATAGTGGTCTGGATGAATCAGAATATGAAGATATGCCTCCTGTAAGTCTATTGTGGATATATAATGACCTTGCTGAACAAAAGGCAGAATAGTCTTTATAGTCACCATTTTGAAAGTTGGCACTCTTACAAAACGGATCAAAATTTTCAGATCCAGAACTGGCCTGAATTAATTTTCTTTCTTTGGGACAATGAATAGATTTGAATAAAACCCCAGACCCTGTTCCTTAAAAGGAACTGCTATAAATTCCCCTGAAAGCTCTAGATCTGAAACACAATACAGAAAAGCCTGAGCCTTCACTGGATTTGCTGGAACAGGCAAGAGAAAAAATCTGCTCACAGGAGGTCTTACTCTGAATCCTATTCGATATCCTTGAGAGACAATGCTCTGAATCCATTGATTTTGGACAGAATCTGCCCAAATGTTTTGGAAACATTTTAATCTGCTCCCACCAGCTGAGCTGGAATGATGGCCACACCGTCATGCAGCCTTGGGGCTGGCTTTTCTTTCTTAAAAGGCTTGGATTTATTCCAACTTGAAGAGGGTTTCCAATTGGAGCCAGCTTCTTTGGGGGAAGGATTGGCTTTCTGTTCCTTATTCTGTCGAAAAGAACGAAAATTATTATAAGCTTTAGATTTACCCTTAGATCTTTTATCCTGAGGTAAAAATAAACTCCTCCCCCCCAGTAACAGTTGAAATAATTGAATCCAACTGAGAACCAAATAAATTGTTACCTTGGAAAGAAAGAGATAGTAATCTAGATACCATGTCAGAGATGGTAACTCTAGATACCATGTCAGCATTCCAACATTTGAGCCACAAAGCTCTTCTAGCTAAAATAGCTAAAGACATAGATTTAACATCAATTTTGACGATATCAAAAATAGCATCACAGATAAAATGATTAGCATGTTGAAGCAAGCGAACAATGCTAGACAAATCAGGATCTGTTTCCTGTTGCGCTAAACTTTCCAACCAAAAAGTTGATGCAGCTGCAACATCAGCCATAGAAATGGCAGTCCTGAGAAGATAGCCAGGAAATAAATAAGCTTTCCTTAGATAAGATTCAAGTTTATTTCATGTAATTGGCAAGAGTCCATGAGCTAGTGACGTATGGGATATACAATCCTACCAGGAGGGGCAAAGTTTCCCAAACCTCAAACTGCCTATAAATACAACCCTCGCCACACCCACAATTCAGTTTTACAAACTTTGCCTCCTATGGAGGTGGTGAAGTAAGTTTGTGCTAAGATTTCTATGTTGATATACGCTTCTCAGTATTTTGATGCCCGATTCCTCTCAGAGTACAGTGAATGTTAGAGGGATGTGAATGGAGTATCACATATTGAATGCAATGGTTTTCCTCATAGGAGATCTATTTCTTAGGCTCTCTGTTATCGGTCGTAGAGATTCATCTCCTACCTCCCTTTTCAGATCGACGATATACTCTCATATTCCATTACCTCTACTGATAACTGTTTCAGTACTGGTTGGCTATCTGCTATATGTGGATGGGTGTCTTTTGGTAAGTATGTTTTCATTACTTAAGACACTCTCAGCTATGGTTTGGCACTTTATATATTTTATAAAGTTCTAAATATATGTATTGTACTTATATTTGCCATGATTCAGGTTTTCAGTATATTTCCTTTTGCAGACTGTCAGTTTCATATCTGGGAAATGTTTTTTTAGGAAAAAATGTATTTCTTACCTGGGGTATAGTCTTTTTCAAATTGACTGTCTTTTAAATTTGCGGGCAGAATTAGGCTCGCGAGGGCGCAAAATGCCAAAGTTTATTGCGTCATTCTTGGCGCAAGATTTGTTTTTGGTGCAAAGTTACGTTCGTTGACGCAATTTCGTTATTTCCAGCGTCTTAGTTGATGCCGAGTCCTTCACAAGGTTGCGTCATTTCTGGACGTTTTTGGCGCCAAAAAAATATTTTTTCTGTTTGTGTCGTGCGTCATACTTGGTGCCAAATATTTTCATTACTTAAGACCCCATTCCTATATGCCTCTTGCACTTTTTTCTATGTCAGAGGGCTATGCTTTTTGCATTTTTTCCCATTCCTGAAACTGCCATATAAGGAAATTGATAATTTTGCTTTATATGTTGTTTTTTTCTCTTACATTTGCAAGATGTTTCAATCTGATCCTGTCTCAGAAATCACTATTGGATCCCTACTGTCTGATAACAGTTCTACCAAAGCTAAGTGCATTTGTTGTAAACTTGTGGAAGTTATATCTCCAGCTGTGGTTTGTAATAGTTGTCATGATAAACTTTTACATGCAGAAAATGTATCCATCAGTAGTAGTTGATTACCTATTGCTGTTCCCTCAACATCTAATGCACAAGATATACCTGTAAATTTAAAATAATTTATTTCTGATTCTATTCAGAAGACTTTGTCTGCCATCCCGCCTTCTAATAAACGTAAAAGGTCTTTTAAAACTTAAAGGTCTTTTAAAGTTGATGAGATTTCAAATAACCGACAACATACTGAATTATCCTTCTCTGATGAGGATCTATCTGGTTCAGAAGATCCTGCCTCAGATATTGACACTGACAAATCTTATTTTTTTTAAATGGAGTATATTCGTTCTTTGTTAAAGGAAGTGTTGATTACATTGGATATGGAGGAAAATAGCTGGCTTTGGTTTCTTTAAAGGCTTGGATTTATTCCAACTTGAAGAGGGTTTCCAATTGGAACCAGATTCTTTGGGGGAAAGATTGGCTTTCTGTTCCTTATTCTGTCAAAAAGAATGAAAATTATTATAAGCTTTAGATTTACCCTTAGATCTTTTATCCTGAGGTAAAAAAAAAACCTCAGTTCCCCCTCAGTAACAGTTGAAATCATTGAATCCAACTGAGAAACAAATAAATTATTACCTTGGAAAGAAAGAGATAGTAATCTAGACGTAGATACCATGTCAGCATTCCAATATTTGAGCCACAAAGCTCTTCTAGCTAAAATAGATTTAACATCAATTTTGATGATATCAAAAAAAGCATCACATGATAAACTTTTACATGCAGAAAATGTATCCATCAGTAGTAGTTGATTACATGTTGCTGTTCCCTCAACATCTAATGCACAAGATATACCTGTTCATCTAGCCTGATGAAACAGCTTGTTTTAATGCTGAGAAACACGTCGCTAGTGTTCTCTGTGTACTATTAAAGTTTGCACTTGTACATTATCCATGCTCCTGTTTTACTTATACGGACCCCCGTATCTGACTGCTTCCAATCCGTTTGGCTCTCCTGATTGGCCTTTCTGGGCACCCACCTTCATTTTGGGATTATCCTGACGCCGTCTCTGTGTCATACGGGCAACTGAGAAGGTCCCGTGCTGCTTTGAACGGCACTCTGGTCGTGCCGCCACTTCTGGTGAGAGGATATTATTAGAGGCTTTGTGTCTCCGTATCCACTGGTTTTTACTAGACGATATTGCTCGATGTGGCGCCTCTGTTTTTTCCTCTACAGGTTTCCTATGAATCAATCTTCGATCAAGAGTGCAGCCTAATATTCACATATCTCCACTTCTTCCCGTGGTCCCAAGCGCACCTCCTGTGAGGATCTTAGAATCTCTCCTTCATCTGTAAATTTAAAAGAATTTATTTCTGATTCCATTCAGAAGACTTTGCCATCGCGCCTTCTAATAAACGTAAAAGGTCTTTTAAAACTTCTCATAAAGTTGATGAGATTTCAAATGACTGACAACATACTGAATTATCCATCTCTGATGAGGATCTATGTGGTTCAGAAGATCCTGCCTCAGATATTGACACTGACAAATCTTATTTGTTTAAAATGTAGTATATTCATTCTTTGTTAAAGGAAGTGTTGATTACATTGGATATGGAGGAAACTAGTCCTCTTGATATTAAAAATACTAAATGTTTAAATTCTGTTTATAAACCTCCTGTGGTTATTCCATAGGTTTTTCCAGTTCATGATGCTATTTCTGATATGATTTCTAAGGAATGGAATAGGCCTGGTGGTACTTTTATTCCTTCTTCAAGGTTTAAAAAAAGTGTATCCTTTGCCAGCAGTTTCTTTAGAGTTTTGGGAAAAGATCACCAAAGTTGATGGGGCTATCTCTACTCTTGCTAAACGTACTACTATTCCTATGGAAGATAATACTTTTTTAAAGATCCTTTAGATAGGAAACTTGAATCATATCTAAAGAAAGCTTATTTATATTAAGTTGAAAGAGAAATTCCCAACCAGACTTTGACAAACCTACGCAGCTGCTTTGGAGTCCTGTATGCTGCAAGCCTGACGATTTTACATGTAACCAATAAAGTGGATTTTTAAACGTTATATTCTTGCTCTCCTGCGTAAGTTTGTCGAAGTCTGGTTGGGATTTTCTCTTTCAACTTTATTTGCTTTATCTAAGGGCTATTTGGAGAAGCCTACCTACCAGGAGACATACCTGTGCGTTTGCCGTGGATAAGAAGGCAAACAGGTGCATGTGTAAAGGATACAAACACCATAATATAGACTCTCTCTTTCCGTCTGTTACACTGTGGCTACTTGCCATTTATTATTTTGGGATATAAAGGACTGAGACAGCATAACGCCTATGATCAGAAGTCTGATGGAGTCAGAGGCTACGGACTTATCATACAGGTTGGTGTTTTAACTTTTTCACTGCACTGTTATTTATGGAAACTGGGATTTTAATGGGTATTTACCCGGTTACTATGTCACTATACGCATGTAACTGATACATATCATTGAACTAATAGCGACAACATAATTTCCCCACAACTCTGAATTATAAAATTATTTATATTCAGGTCATCTTCTCAGGCCTGCAATTTCTATGGCTGATGTTGCAGCTGCTTCAACGTTTTGGTTGGAAACTTTAGCGCAACAAGTATTGGATCATGATTTGTCTAGCATTGTTAACTTGATTCAACATGCTAATAATTTTATTTGTGATGCCATTTTTGATATCATCAAAATTTATGTTAAATCTATGTGTTTAGATATTTTAGCTAGAAGAGCTTTGTGGCTTAAATCTTGGAATGCTGACATGACTTCTAAGTCCAGATTGCTATCTCTTTCTTTCCAAGGTAATAAATTATTTGGTTCTCAGTTGGATTCAATAATTTCAACTGTCACTGGGGGGAAGGTAGTTTTTATGCCTCAGGATAAAAGACCTAAGGGTAAATCTAAAGCTTCTAACCGTTTTCGTTCCTTTCAACAAAATAAGGAACAGAAACCTAATCCTTTCCCCAAGGAATCTGTTTCCAATTGGAAGCCTTCCTCAAATTGGAATAAGTCCAAGCCATTTAAGAGAGCAAAGCCAGCCCCCAAGTCCGCATGAAGGTATGGCACTCATTCCAGCTCAGATGGTAGGGGGAATATTCAGATTTTTCAAAGATGTTTGGATCAATTCGGTCCAAAATCAATGGATTCAGAGTATTGTCTCTCAGGGGTACAGAATAGGATTCAGAGTAAGACCACCTGTAAGAAGAATTTTTCTCTCACGCATTCCAGCAAATCCAGTAAAGGCTCAGGCTTTCCTGAAGTGTGTTTCAGACCTGGAGTTATCAGGGGTAATCATGCCAGTTCCGTTTCAGGAACAGGGTCTGGGGTTTTATTCAAATCTATTCCTTGTCCCAAAATGGTGACTATAAGGACTATTCTGCCTTTTGTTCAGCAAGGGCATTATATGTCCACAATATCTTCATATTCCAATTCATCCAGATCACTATCAGTTTCTGAGATTCTCTTTTCTAGACAAGCATTACCAATTTGTTGCTCTTACAACTTTGGCCTAGCAACAGCTCCAAGAATCTTTTCAAAGGTTCTCGATGCCCTACTCTCTGTAATCAGAGAGCAGGGTATTGCAGTGTTTCCTTATTTGGACGATATCTTGGTACTTGCTCAGTCTTTACGTTCTGCAGAATCTCACATGAATCAACTAGTGTTGTTTCTTCAAAAACATGGTTGGATGATCAATTTACCAAAAGGTTCTTTGATTCCTCAGACAAGGGTAACCTTTCTAGGTTTCCAGATAGATTTAGTGTCCATGACTCTGTCTCTGACAAGAGACTATTAAAATTGGTTTCAGCTTGTCGGAACCTTCAGTCTCAGTCATTCCCTTCAGTAGCTATGTGCATGGAAGTTTTAGGTCTCATGACTGCAGCAACAGACGCGATCCCTTTTGCTCGTTTTCATATGAGACCTCTCCAGCTTTGTATGCTGGGCCAATGGTGCAGGGATTATACAAGGATATCATAATTAATATCCTTAAAACCCAATGTTCGACTATCTCTGACTTGGTGGTTAGATCACCATCGTATTGTTCTAGGGGACTCTTTCATTCATCCAACCTGGACTGTGATCACAACAGATGCAAGTCTTTCAGGTTGGGGAGCTGTTTGGGGATCCCTGACAGCACAAGGGTTTTGGAAATCTCAAGAGGCGAGATTACCAATAAATATTTTGGAACTCTGTGCGATTCTCAGGGCTCTTCAGTTTTGGCCTCTATTGAAGAGAGAACCGTTCATTTGTTTTCAGACAGACAATATCACAACTGTGGCATATGTCAATCATCAGGGTGGGACTCACAGTCCTCAAGCTATGAAAGAAGTATCTTGGATACTTGTTTGGGTGGAATTCAGCTCCTGTCTAATTTCTGTGGTTCATATCCCAGGTATAGACAATTGGGAAGTGGATTATCTCAGTCATCAGACTTTACATCCAGGAGAGTGGTCTCTCCACCCAGATGTGTTTTCTCAAATTGTTCAGATGTGGGGTCTTCCAGAAATAGATTTGATGGCATCTCATCTAAATAAGAAACTTCCCAGGTACCTGTCCAGGTCCAGGGATCCTCGGGCAGAAGTAGTGGATGTGTTGACAATTCCTTGGTGTTATCAACCTTCTTATATTTTCCCGCCTCTAGTTCTTCTTCCAAGAGTGATCTCCAAAATCATCATGGAGCAATTGTTTGTGTTGCTGGTTGCTCTAGCATGGCCTCACAGGTTTTGGTATGTGGATCTTTTTCGGATGTCCAGTTGCCAACCTTGGCCACTTCCAATAAGACCGGACCTTCTGTCTCAAGGTCCGTTTTTCCATCAGGATCTCAAATCATTAAATTTGAAGATATGGAAATTGAACGCCTTGTGTTTAGTCATAGAGGTTTCTCTAATTCAGTGATTAATACTATTTATTATCGAGTTTGGAAGGTTTATATTTCATGGTGTTCTTCTCATAAATTCTCTTGGCATTCTTTTAGAATTCCTAGAATTTTACAGTTTCTTCAGGAAGGTTTGGATAAAGGTTTCTCTGCAAGTTTTATTCCACAGAAAAATTGCTAAACTTCCTGGTATTCACTGTTTTGTACAGGCTTTGGTTCGTATCAAGCCTGTCATTAAATCAATCTCTCCTCTTTGGAGTCTTAATCTGGTTTTGACCGCTTTACAGGCTCCTCTATTTGAGCCTATGCATTCTTTGGACATTAAACTACTTTCTTGGAAAGTGTTGTTCCTTTTGGCCATCTCTTCTGCTAGAAGAGTTTCTGAATTATCTGCTCTCTCTTGTGAATCTCCTTTTCTGATTTATCATCAGGATAAGGCAGTTTTGCGGACTTCATTTAAATTCTTACCTAAGGTTCTGAATTCTAACAACATTAATAGAGAAATTATTGTCCCTTCTTTGTGTCCTAATCCTAAGAATTCTTTGGAAAGATCTTTACATTATTTGGATGTGGTGAGAGCTCTGAAATATTATGTTGAAGCTACTAAAGATTTCAGTAAGACTTCTAGTCTATTTGTTATCTTTTCTGGTTCCAGGAATGGTCAGAAAGCTTCTGCCGTTTCTTTGGCATCGTGGTTAAAGCTTTTGATCAAGCTTATTTGGAGTCGGGTAAAGTCTCGCCTCAGAGAATTACAGCTCATTCTACTAGATCAGTTTCCACTTCTTGGGAATTTAAGAATGAGGCTTCAGTTGATCAGATTTGCAAAGCAGCAACTTGGTCTTTTTAGCATACATTTACTAAATACTACCATTTTGATGTATTTTCTTCTTCGGAAGCAGTTTTTGGTAGAAAAGTTCTTCAGGCAGCTGTTCAGTTTGATTCTTCTGCTTCAGATTTAAGTTTTTTCCTTTCATTTATGAGAATAAACTTATATTTTGGGTTGTGGATTAATTTTTTTCAGCGGAAAATGGCTGTTTTTATTTTTATCCCTCCATCTCTAGTTACTCTTGCGTGGAGTTCCACTTCTTGGGTATTGCTATCCCATACGTCACTAGCTCATGGACTCTTGCCAATATGAAAGAAATGAATTTATCAGGTAAGTTCTTACATACATTATGTTTTCCTATCTAAAGGGTCCTTAAAGGAAGTACTATCTTCCATAGGGATAGTAGTATGTTTGGCAAGAGTAGAGATAGCCCCATCAAGTTTGAGGATTTTTCCCCAAAACTCCAATCTAATTGCTGGCAAAGGATACAACTTTTTAAACCTAGCAGAAGGAATAAAAGAAGTACCAGGCCTATTCCATTCCTTTGAAATCATATCAGAAATAGCATCAGGAACTGGAAAAACCTCTGGAGTAACCACAGGAGGTTTATAAACAGAATTTAAATGTTTACTAGATTTAATATCAAGAGGACTAGTTTCCTCAATATCCAAAGTGATCAACACCTCTTTTAACAAGGAACAAATATACTCTATCTTAAAGAGATAAGTAGATTTGTCAGTGTCAATATCTGAGGTAGGATCTTCTAAATCAGATAGATCCTCATCAGAGGAGGATAAATCAGTATGTTGTCGGTCATTTGAAATCTCATCAACCTTATGAGAAGTTTTAAAAGACCTTTTATGTTTATTAGAAGGTGGAAGAGCAGACAAAGCCTTCTGAATCGCATCAGCAATAAAATATTTTATATTTACAGGGATATCATGTACATTAGATGTTGAAGGAACAACAGGCATTGTACTAGTACTGATGTATACATTCTCTGCATGTAAAAGCTTATCATGACAACTGTTACATACTACCGCTGGAGATATAATCTCTGTTAACTTACAACAGATACACTTATCTTTGGTAGAACTGTTATCAGGCAGCAGGAATCCAACAGTGGTTTCTGAGACAGCATCAGATTGAGACATCTTGCAAATGTAAGAGAAAAAACAACATATAAAGCAAAATTATCAAATTTCCTTATATGGCAGTTTCAGGAATGGGGAAAAAATGCAAACAGCATAGCCCTCTGAGCATAGAAAAAGACAAGAGGCATATAGGAAGTGGGGTTAAAAAAAAGAAAAAAGAGTTATTTGGCGCCAAGTATGATGCGCAACGCAAAATGAATTTTTTTTGGCGCTAACAACATCCGGAAATGATACAACTCACGTCATGGCGGATGCAACCTTGTGCAAGGAGCCTGGTATCAACTAAGACGCCGGAAATGGCGAATTTGCGTCACCGAACGTACGTACCAAAAAAAATTATTGCGCCAAGAATGACGCAATAAATATTAGTATTTTGCAACCTCGCAAGCCTAATTTTGCATGCGAAATTAATGAAAACAGTCCATTTTGAAGAAAAGATTATACCTAAGGTAAGAAAAAATAACTTCCTAAATATGTTTTCCCAATTTTGAAACTGATAGTCTGCAAAAGGAAATATATTTGCCATGAGTCAGGTTTATGTATAAGTACAATACATATACTGTATTTAGAACTTTACATTAATACATAAAGTTCCAAACCATAGCTGAGAGTGTCTTAAGTAATGAAAACATACTGAAAGACACCCACATATAGCAGATAGCCAAACCAGTACTGAAACAGTTATCAGTAAAGGTAATCGAATATGAGAGTATATTGTCGGTCTGAGAAGGAGGTAGGAGATGAATCTCTACAACCAATAACAGAGAAACTATGAAAAGATTTCCCGCGAGAAAAAAACATAGAATTCAATAGGTGATACTCCCTTCACATCCCTCTGACATTTACTGTACTCTGAGAGGAATCGGGCTTCAAAATGCTGAGAAGCGCATATCACAGAAGAAAATCAAGCGCAAACTTACTTCACCACCTCCATAGGGAGGCAAAGTTTGAAAAACTGAATTGTGGGTGTGGTGAGGGGTGTATTTATAGGCATTTTGAGGTTTTTGTAAACTTTGCCCCTCCTGGTAGGATTGTATATCCCATTTGTCACTAGCTCATGGACTCTTGCCAATTACATGAAAGAAACATAATTTATGCTTACCTGGTAAATTAATGTATTTCATGGTAGTGAGAGTCCACAAGACGCTACACTGTGTTTTTTTTCGGTTTTGCTTTTTTTTTCTGCACATCTTTTTTCCCTGCTCCTTTTATTTTGTTCTTATTTCTTTTCCGACCTCGTTTGCTTGGCTATAAATTAGATTGAGATACTTGTGAGGTGAAAGTGGTTTTATAGAGCTCTTGGGGTTTGGGAATCTTTGCTTCCTCCTAGCGGTAAGAAAGAATAATTCCTTGGAATAATGGATCATGGACTATGAAAGCAATGAATTTATATCAGGTAAGCAAAAAATGCTTGTTCTCATGTATAAACACTGTGAATCTGCAAGCTACATAGTAATACTTAAAGGGACATGAAACCCAATATTTTTTTTTTCCAGATAGAGAATACAATTTTAAAACAACATTCTAATTTACTTCTATTGTTTAATTTGTTTAATTCTTCAGATATCAGTTGTTAAAGAAATACCAATACACATGGGGTGAGCCAATCACCAGAGGCATCTATGTGCAGCCATCAATCAGCAGCTGCTGAGCCTATTTAGATCTGCTTTCAACAAAGGATATCAAGAGAATGAAGCAAATTAGATAATAGAAGCAAATTGGAAAGTTGTTTAAAATGTACTAAATCATGAAAGAAAAACCATGTAGGTTTTATGTCCCTTTAAATCACATTGGTGTTGACTGTTGTTATTGAATGAAGGCCTATTTAATAACTGCTATATTTTTGTAGATAATCTCCTTGTATTTCTGAATGTTTATGGATACTTCCATTCTGATAAAAAAAATACTTTATGTATTTATGTTTATGGGGAATGTTACTGTCAACCAATAAAGCAGTTTCTGTTAGTTGCAAAATCAATGCAAACTAAAATGATTCAATTTTACTCTTTCATATGCCTCTTTTGACGTTAATGTCTCTTTTTAGCCAACAGATAATTATGAGTCATTTAAAGAGATATCAAGCTCCATAACTTGTCCGCTGCCTCTGAGGCTGCGGTCTTCAATCCGCCCGATCCTATACGATCGAGCTGATTGACACCCCCTGCTAGCGGCCGCAAATCTGCAGGGGGCAGCATTGCACAAGCAGTTCACAAGAACTTCTTGTGCAAGGATAAGCTGTCTGCATTTATCGATGTGCGGCGGACATGATACGCTACATTGTATCATGTCCGCTTGCACTTTAATAAATCGGCCCCATAGTTTCATTGTTGTTTAGAAAAGGCAAAAAACAGTGGGTTATACTTAAAGGGACACTGATGCCATTTTTTTTCTTTCGTGATTCAGATAGAGCATGCAATTTTAAGCCACTATCTAATTTACTCCTATTATCAATCTTTCTTCGTTCTCTTGCTTTCTTTATTTGAAAAAGAAGGCATCTAAGCTATTTTTTTGGTTCAGAACCATGGAAAGCACTTGTTTATTAGTGGATGAATTTATCCACCAATCAGCAAAAACAACCCAGGTTGTTCACCAAAAATGGTCCGGCATCTAAACTTACATTCTTGCATTTCAAATAAAGATAACAAGAGAATGAAAACAATTTGATAGTAGGAGTAAATTAGGGGGCTTCCGGTGGGAGGAGCGTGAAGTAGGAACGCGCGCTCTGCAGCTCGAGTGAGAAGAGCTGATTTTCATTCTCCCCACAAAGAATACCCCTATTGCCGAAAGTGCACATTATTGGCCAGGGAAGGAGTAGAAGGATTGCACGGAAGCCTTTTTTGCCACCAGCGGCCGGCTGGCACTGGCCACAAGCAATTGCAGCACATGCAGCAGTAAAGGCAAGCCGGTTGGTGACACAGGTACACGGAGCGCAGACCAACGTCAGTGACAGTCCCCGAAGGTAACCTGGGATAGTGCAACAGTACGAAGCTGGGAGCGGAGTGCTCCGTAGAGCAACCGTGAAAGCCCCATAAGCTTGTGTTCACCTTCCACCTGGGGTCGATTGAGTGGTATCACGTTTGGTGCTGGGCAAAGGAAGGTGCCGGTGAATTAAGTGGGAACTGCTCTGCAAATCACTATAGAGTCCCAGAGGAAAAAGCGCAAGTATCAGTTAAAAACACCTGTCACCACCCCTGTTTTTATGTGCTTGTTATGGATCGGTTTTAATGACTTGTATTGTTATTCAGTGTTGGGGAATGCTGCTATATGTATTGAAGAAAATTAAAGGCAATAGTAGCCCAAAGTAAGAGAAAAGCCTTCATCAGGAAAAAATAGTTGAAAGGATAAGGAAAAAGATTAAAATTTATATTCAGATCTAATAGGAGGACTGGCATAATTGCAGCGTAAAAAGTAATTTTCTTATAAAGAAAAAAAAGAAAGAAAGAAAGAAATAACGCTGTGTGAGTTCTTTGGAATATATCCGGAGTAATCCTCTGTGGGAGGCATTGATATTTAAAGACTCGGATTGCTAAAACTGTGTATATTGGTCTAGAGGTTTCTGGATGGCATGTGATAGTGATAAGCGCCGAAGTAAAACCTGGACAATTTTTCCAACAGTAAATTAAAGTTTTGGAGCAGAGGCCCTAAAGGAGATAATTAAAATCATACGATAGGTGGGAGGCCTATTGATAGCAGCAGGTTTGAAGTGAAAATCTGTTTTTGTTACATCTCTCATTTTCTGTGGCCATATAGCAGTATTGTGTACATGCCTGTATAGGCCCCCAAGACTGAAAGGGATCACAGCAAGTGGTCCATGCTAGATCACTAGTGGCCTATTTTGGTGGCTCAGCGGCGGGGAATTGTATATTAGGACACTAGCAAAAGAAAAGTTTCTCCTGCTGATTATAGAGCCAGGAAAGCATCACCAATTCTCCCAAAAAGTATATTTATCTCAGTATACCAGAGACTGGTTAGCAGCTGTGTTTAGAGGAGGATGGTTGACGGCTAAAAGCTTGGACAATTTTTTTTTTCTATGTTGCTGTGTTGTTTTTCTTTTTTTCTCTCTCTCTCCCCTCTGGTTATAGGGTTAACCAACTGTACGCATAACCACTTGAGATAAAAATGCTATATTATATGTATATCGATTGAGATACAGGTCCAGGGTTTATAAGAGTGTGGTACATAGAAGGTAGTCCGCCAGGCTTCTTGAGACCAGATCATAGAAGCTACAATTATTTGTTATAGTTTGTTAAAATAATATCATGTAAATAAAACAAAGAGCTTAAGGGCCAGATAGCACCCCTAGAGGTAATTGCCCTCCGGGATATATAGGAACCAGTTAGTTTACGATATAGAAGTCCCTGATAGTATTAAGACAGTTTGGTAAATTGTTGAAGAAATAAGTTGTGGTAATTGGGATTAATACCCCTGTACAAATGCTATTGGTTAACTGTTATTATTGTGCATTCTTTTCTTGTATGAAATAATGTTGAAGTCTTGCATGGCATCATAATCACAGAAGATAGGCTCTTTGGAATAATTTATATTTTTGGCACATTTACACAAGTTCACCTTTTTTCTTTCTTTCTCTTTAGAGGGTGTTTTGCTTACATTATTGGTGGAGCTTAGGGCTCCAGGTGCAATAGTTTGTGTTGATAGGTTTATACACTAGTATCTAACTTTCTTTCCTTTAATGGAGAGATTTGTCACTTTGTCAAAAGCTAAATCGCCAGCAATGCCACCTAAACAAACAGCGTGAGAAAAAACTAAAAACCACTGATTTGGAACAGAGTATTGAGGGTCAGGTGCTCCAAGTGGGTAATTATGATACACAAAGTTTGTTACAACAAATATCTGAATTAATATTACCACAATTTAATGCAGATAAAGCTGAGATAGCAGGTCTCACGGTAGAGATTAGACAGTTTTCTAGTAGACTGGGGGAGGCAGAAGTGAGAATATCTGACCTTGAAGACCAGTTGAGTATTTAAGAAAAATTATATAAAAGCACAGCAGGATACAATTAAAAATATGCAGTTTAAGGTAGAAGAGCTAGAGGACCACTCACGTAGGAATAATGTGAAAATAATAGGCCTCCCAGATACTGCCCAGTATCAAGACTTAATTAAATTTACCTCTAAATATCTCCCTGTATTACTGGGTCTACAAATTTCAGATGTATCTTTTCTGGTGGAAAGGGCCCATAGACTAGGTTCCCCTAGAGTAGATAGTAATGGTATAAATAAACCCAGGCCCATCATGGTAAAATACCTAAACTTTCAAGATAAATTAACAATTATGAGACATTTCAGACAAAAAAGCCCAATTATGTTAGGACAGGAGAAAATTTTATTATTTCAGGACTACTCCAGTGAAACCTCTTTGAAACGTAGAGAAGTGTCGCCTTTCTGTATGTCTTTAATACAAAAAGGCGTTCAAGCCAGACTTATGTTTGCAGCTAAAATATGTTTTAGGTATAACAATGAAAATATTACTTTGAAAACACCTCAGGAAGCCAGTGAATACAGTGAATACATTAGGTCCCTAAGGGTGTGTATTACATGATGTTCTTTACTGGTTTATGTGCTCTTTTCTGTATCCTGTTTTGTGATTTAGGTCAGTTATGCAAACTAGGATTTTTTATAACAGGAAAGTATTATATGATGTCTGATGTTGGTATATGCCACTCAGTCTTTTCCCCACCCTTTTTTTTTTAAGACAGACAACGGTTTTTCCTTTTTTTGTGTGTGTTTTAAGACCCAGAAGCAGTAATGGTTAATTTAGTATCGTGGAATGTGGGGGGGATAACTTTCCCAGCTAAAAGGTCTATAATTTTAAAACTATTAAAAAACAAGAAACCAGACATTGCACTTTTACAAGAGACTTACCTGCAAGATGAGGAAATGGGTAAACTAAAATGTAAATGGGTAGGAGAAATAATATCACCCCCTGGTCCTAAACGCAAGAGAGGGGTAGCAGTTCTATTTTCTAAAAACTTTAAATACAAAATTGTATTTCAGAAGCAGGACCCGGGGGGGAGATATATTATATTTGGCATCGAACATGGCGACACTTCAGTAATTATTTTTAATGTATATGGCCCAAACGGATTAGAGCCTGGGTTCTGGGATGACTTTTTCCTTTTTTAAATAAGAATATGATCATTGCTGGGGACTTTAATATGACATCGGTCCCAGTGATGGATAGAACAAGATCTGGTAACTTTCCTATAGGAAGAAAAAAGCGTAAGAAAGATTATTTAGAGCCTTCCGAAACAAATTAAACCTTTATGATATTTGGCGGATAAAGAACCCAGATATGAGATCTTTTTCATGTGTATCTAAAACCCATAGAGTAATGTCCTGTATAGACCTTTTTTTAATAAATGAGTACATGTTATATCTAGACCTAAATCCAATGATAGATGACATAGTTATATCGGACCACACAATAATTGGCCTAGAGATAGATGGTATTAGACCTCGGAAGTCTGGAACTAATAATTTTTTTTCCCTAAATATTTGGGTCAGGATATTGACTTTTATCGATTCCTAGTGCATAAATGGAAACAATACAGATTAGAAAATAAAAACTATTATCATAAGATAGAGATCTTCTGGGAAGCCGCAAAAGCGGTTCTTCGAGGTGAAATAAAAGCTTATTTAGTTAAATGGAAAAAGAAAATGCGAGCCCGGGATATTCAATTCAAACCAATTAAAAAATAATTATAAAATATACATTAATAACCCTAATAAAACTTGGGCCAGATATATAAAAGCCAAATAAGAAAGCGAGGGATTCATAAAAGTTAAAAATGCAATTCAGGATAGGAGGGCGAATGCCTTTTTTTCTAGTTATCAGGGAAGGTCAGCAAAAATGTTATCTAAAATAAGTAAGGGTGGAAATAATGGGAAGAAGAACATTAGTAGTATTAAAATAGGAGATACAAGAACTACATCGCCGACTAATGTATGAACATTATCGAGAAATCTATACAGTAGGATCATGTAATGAAACGGCTAAAAAGAGCAATTCTGGAAGGAAGTGCGCCTCCCACAAATAACTTTAGAGGAACTTGCAGAATTAAATAAACCTATAACAGAAGAGGAAATTTTAATAACTATAGATAAGGCTAAATTAAACAAAGCTCCAGGTCCGGATCAAGTCCCCATGGAATTCTATAGAATACTTAAAAGTGAAATTGGGGGCACTCTGCAAGATCTATTCAACCAATACTTTATCAAAAATTATGCTGAATCTAGTCTCTTCTGTGCTTCCACAGTCATTTTATTACATAAAAAAGATAAAGACCCGGAAAACCCTAATGCTTATAGACCAATATCATTATTAAATAATGACTACAAACTTATGACAGCTATAGTTGCAGATAGATTGAAGAAATACATAAATAAGCTGATACATAGTGATCAATCGGGATTTATGCCAGGAAGAAACATATAAAAGAACATACAAAAAGTTTTATTAGTTCTGAGTCCTTATTGGAGTTAAACCAGGGGAAGTAGACTTGGCTCTCTTAACTTTGGATGCAGAAAAAGCATTTGACGCAATTGTCTGGGAACACTTATTTACTTCAGTAGCCCAATTTGGTATCACAGGTAATTTTCTTAATTTTATTAAATTGATCTATAAAGCGCCCTGTTCTACACTTTTTGTAAATGGACATTTCTCACCAAAAATAACGTTGACTAAAGGGACTAGACAAGGCTGCCCACTGTCACCACTATTGTTTAATCTCTCGATAGAACCATTAGCGGTCAGGCTTAGACAAGTGTTAGAAGGAATTAAATTGGGGGATGGTAATGTTATTCTATCTTTATATGCAGATGACCTAATACTTTTTTTATCTAGAACAGCTCAAAGTATTCCCTTATTATTAGGAATAATTAATGAATTTGGTTCTTTTTCAGGCTACAAAGTAAACCATGCAAAATCAGAATTATTATGGATAAAACGGCCTAAAAAGTATATCTTCCACCATCCTTTTCGAGAGGTTGAGCAAATTAAATATTTAGGGCTATATCTAAGTTTAAATCCAGAGTTGTGGTATACATTAAACCATGCTAAATTTTTTCTTGAATGTTCCACAGTTTTAGAAAAATGGAGACCATTACCTTTTTTGGTTTTCGCTAGAATGATGATGTTGAAAACATTTTTATTTATACGATTGTTGTATATAATACAGAATCTTCCAATCTTTATAAAGAATGTGGATTTGAAGAGATACGATAAAGAATGTAAAGCCTTTTTTTGGGGTGGAAAGAGGGTGAGACTCTCCAAAAATACCTTATATCTAAATAAAGATCTTGGAGGGTTTGGTCTTCCTAATCTTAAAATATATAATCAGGTTTCAATGTTAAAAATAGCAATTGATTGGATCACGGAAAAAGATCATTGTTCCTTTATAGATATGGAGGGTAGTATAATAAAACCTTTTACCTTAAAAGCCATTCTACACACTCCTATAGTTAAAATGCCAGCAGTGATATTAAATATCAAGATCATTAGCAATGTAGTTAAAGTATGGCAGAAATTCTGTTTAGATCTAAAAGTAAACTTTAGGTTCTCTAAGTTTCTCCCTATTGTATGGCATCCGGAGTTTGTGCCAGGACTAAGTTTTGGCATTTTTCATCTCTGGAAAAAGAAAGGGCTAGAATTCATACAGCAATTAACCGATAAGGAGACTGGGTTTTTTAAAACATTCTTAAAGATACAAGAAGAATATGCTATCCCTAAGCAGCAGTTTTTTTCTTTTTTTACAGGTCAGACAATTTTATAAACATATAATACAAAATTCCCCCGGCTGTGTGCATCTTGGGATAATAGAATCTGGGTTACAGATTTATCGAGCGGGTTTTCATTCGATAGCAATTTGGTATAAGATGATAATGAAAAATATGGGTGATATGCATTTAGAAACTCTCAGTTTAAAATGGCAAAAGATATTACCTGATCTTTAAGGCCAAGATATTAAACGGAGTATAGTAACAGTTGGTTACAAGTATACGGCTTGGAAAGAATCTCATAGTTATTTGGTTAATTTCGCTTACATTACGCCCATGCGATTAGCTAAATGGGACAAGAATTCTAAAGGGAATTGCTTTCACTGTTATGCCTCCCGGGCTGATATTGTCCATTGTTTGTGGTGCTGCCCGAGGATATACCAGTTTTGGAAGAAAATAGCGTTTTGGTTGAATAGATCTTTGAGTCAAAGGGCGCCATGTACTAAGCTTCGAAGTGACCGTCCGTCTGTATTTCCGCATCAAAATTCGCTCACGATCTGCTTCTCGTATGTACCAATCTGCGATCTGCTAGAAAAACCACTATTTTCATCAGCGATCGTAATTTTACTCAACTCATCGTTCCGAAGCCTTTTTCCACTTACTACATGTTCGATCGCACGTAAATTCGCTGTAATCGGAAATTATGAATGTTACAACTAATCCGCCCGCTCCAACTTTCACTGTAACTTCGCCTGATTTGCTTCGTGACCATTTAGGTAGCGAATGCAATAGAAAACTATAGGGGGTATCAACCTGACGCCAGGTAGAAGTACTTAAGTGAAAGGACTAGACTATTATTGTAGCATTATTGGTTTTTGGATCAGTGAATGAAGATGGAAACACTTTTACACATGTTTCTTTTCTGATTAATTCAATTACGAGGAAGAAGGGCTATACAGGCACCGGTTGACAACTTGCAAAGAAGGAGAGGTAGAAGAATTAGAGTCCCTAGAGTTTTCCTTCCACGTATGGGTTTGGAAAGCATTTCTGATCGAGAGATTATCCAGAGATTCCGTTTGGACAGAGAAGCTATTATGCAACTTTACAATGAAATAGCAGAATACCTTGAACCAATGACAGCGCGTTCACAAGCCATACCCGGACTATTAAAACTGTTGGCAGCCTTACACTTTTTTGCCACCGGTTCAAGTAGCAGAATCTCCGGAGCAAGCCATCTTGTCAAAGTGAATACCGAAAAGTAAATAAACAATATTCTAAGATTTCTGGGAAAATGCACATTCTTATACATGTCAGCTTTTGCCGCTTGTCTGGCGATTATGACACCTAGATCGTCACGTGGGTAAAGAACTAAACCAATCAGGTCGCAGACTGCTTCTTAACTTTGCTCTTTCGCGCCGAACGAAGCTTCAAAGTTATCAATAATCCGATTGTCTTCGACACACAATAGACGCAAAATTTTACGGCTTGGTTTTTAGTACATTCATGTAACGAAGTGCCATCCGCATGGTGCGAATGCTGGCGGGTTATTTCGATACGGTCTGTGCGAAAAAATTGACGCCTTAGTACATGGCGCCCAAAGGGTGGTTTTTACGCCTGTATTAATTTTTTTTTATCTTTGATAAGCAATATGCAAATTAGGAATACAGGGAGTGCAGAATTATTAGGCAAGTTGTATTTTTGAGGATTAATTTTATTATTGAATAACAACCATGTTCTCAATGAACCCAAAAAACTCATTAATATCAAAGCTGAATATTTTTGGAAGTAGTTTTTAGTTTTAGCTATTTTAGGGGGATATCTGTGTGTGCAGGTGACTATTACTGTGCATAATTATTAGGCAACTTAACAAAAAACAAATATATACCCATTTCAATTATTTATTTTTACCAGTGAAACCAATATAACATCTCAACATTCACAAATATACATTTCTGACATTCAAAAACAAAACAAAAACAAATCAGTGACCAATATAGCCACCTTTCTTTGCAAGGACACTCAAAAGCCTGCCATTCATGGATTCTGTCAGTGTTTTGATCTGTTCACCATCAACATTGCGTGCAGCAGCAACCACAGCCTCCCAGACACTGTTCAGAGAGGTGTACTGTTTTCCCTCCTTGTAAATCTCACATTTGATGATGGACCACAGGTTCTCAATGGGGTTCAGATCAGGTGAACAAGGAGGCCATGTCATTAGATTTTCTTCTTTTATACCCTTTCTTGCCAGCCACGCTGTGGAGTACTTGGACGCGTGTGATGGAGCATTGTCCTGCATGAAAATCATGTTTTTCTTGAAGGATGCAGACTTCTTCCTGTACCACTGCTTGAAGAAGGTGTCTTCCAGAAACTGGCAGTAGGACTGGGAGTTGAGCTTGACTCCATCCTCAACCCGAAAAGGCCCCACAAGCACATCTTTGATGATACCAGCCCAAACCAGTACTCCACCTCCACCTTGCTGGCGTCTGAGTCAGACTGGAGCTCTCTGCCCTTTACCAATCCAGCCACGGGCCCATCCATCTGGCCCATCAAGACTCACTCTCATTTCATCAGTCCATAAAACCTTAGAAAAATCATTCTTGAGACATTTCTTGGCCCAGTCTTGACGTTTCAGCTTGTGTGTCTTGTTCAGTGGTGGTCGTCTTTCAGCCTTTCTTACCTTGGCCATGTCTCTGAGTATTGCACACCTTGTGCTTTTGGGCACTCCAGTGATATTGCAGCTCTGAAATATGGCCAAACTGGTGGCAAGTGGCATCTTGGCAGCTGCACGCTTGACTTTTCTCAGTTCATGGGCAGTTATTTTGCGCCTTGGTTTTTCCACACGCTTCTTGCAACCCTGTTGACTATTTTGAATGAAACGCTTGATTGTTCGATGATCACGCTTCAGAAGCTTTGCAATTTTAAGAGTGCTGCATCCCTCTGCAAGATATCTCACTATTTTTGACTTTTCTGAGCCTGTCAAGTCCTTCTTTTGACCCATTTTGCCAAAGGAAAGGAAGTTGCCTAATAATTATGCACACCTGATATAGGGTGTTGATGTCATTAGACCACACCCCTTCTCATTACAGAGATGCACATCACCTAATATGCTTAATTGGTAGTAGGCTTTTGAGCCTATACAGCTTGGAGTAAGACAACATGCATAAAGAGGATGATGTGGTCAAAATACTCATTTGCCTAATAATTCTGCACTCCCTGTATGCTTTAATTATTACAGCAATACAAATTGCAAGGAATTTAATCTTCCATTACTGGAAAGCCAAAAAATACTAGAGTTTAGCGAAATTTGTACAAAAAATGATTGCCCAATTAATCACAGAGCAATTAAATATAGAGCCAAACAATGAAAGACAATTTGAAGATTTTTACATAAAATGGGTGGATATTATTAGATTGCAACCATTGGAGTTACAAGCAAATATCCAGAAACCTCTATATAAAGCAGGACTTATATCTCCGGGAGAGATATAGCCCTGGATAAGTCTACACCCATATAGTTAGTCTATACTGGACCTAGGAAGGCTGACTGTAGATTAGTTTCTTACTTCCAGATTGATATATTATCTTAATCTTCTGGGTCTTAATCGTTTTTTTTTTTTTTTTTTTTGTGGTTTAGTTGTTTTTTCGGGAGTTCTTTTGTTCTGTAATATTATGCAGGTTTATTATAAAATAGGTTTTGAAAACAGCCAATTCATGTACTTAGAAGTAATTGGTTTTAGTAATTGAGAGTCTTTTGAAAAGTAAAAACAGTATTATAGAGGGATTCCTATAAAAGAATCAATGTAAAGATAACTATTATATATGTCATGTGATTTCGCTACTTGTTCAAATGTGTTTTCTTTTTCTTTGATTCTATGAATTGTACTATGAATTGGTATTTAAATAAAGAGATTAAAAAAGGAGTAAATTAGAAAGTTGCTTAAAATTGCATGCTCTATCTGAATCCCAAAAGAAAAAATTGGGTTCAGTGTCCCTTTAATATAAATAATTGCACTGTGTATTATTCATCATTTTAAAAAAGATTTTAATATTTATTGATTTTTTAAATTAATTTATGTAGGGTACATTACCTCCCCCCACAGCCCCCAAGTGGCTGTGGTCTCTAGTGTAAGGCAAAGGAGTAGCTTTGTCTTTGAAGGGGTATCTAGGAGATACCTACACTCGCTCCAGTCAGTTTCTTGCCCATGCTAAGTAGAGGACTATAACATTTATGGGTCTAAAGATTGAAAGTGCTTTATATTTTGACTCATAGAATCATGTTTACAATATACTTAGATATGTCCTTGGATTATGTTACCTTATTTTTTGCCATACAAATAAAGACATAAGATACAGTTACAAACTCTACCCATAAGGGACAATGTTTTAGGCAAGCAGCTGATAAGGGTTCATTGTATCCAAAGATGGCTGCAGGAACACCCTTTCAAATGGGCTGGCCATGGCCACAATTTAAAAGAGCCCTCTAGAGAGAAGAACAGTGGATAGAGGATATCCTACAACCATTCTAAGCCACTGGACATTGTTAGGAAACCTTATTATTTGTGTTTAATAGCCATACATTTATATGTGGCCGATACAACTTCTAAAACAATGATTTACAGCCCCCATGTGTCAACAAGTTGCCCATCAAATACGTGATATATAGTACATTTTTTAGCGTTTACTTTAATTATTTAAAAAAAATATACAAAACAATATAAAAGTATATAATGTATATAGAATTTAGAAAAAAGTGTTCCCTTTAGACAAAAATAATGCAACGATTGCAGTCACATGTCATTCTCACTTTGGCTATGGTATATATAATTTTTTTAACATAAAAGTTTCCACAAAAAAAAGGCTTTGATATGTCACTTATCAGTAGAAGGATATAAGCAGAGATTAGATGCTCTGGACATGTTTAACCTAGTTTATAGAAATAGAAAGCTAATTGATAACAATGTTTAGGATTTTTAAGAGAAGACAAAATGAACTTTTTATTGTGTGTAATAAAACTATAGCCTATAAATAAAAATCCTCGTACTGGTCAAATGAGATCAGAAACTTGATATCTAGATTAACTAAAAGTGAAGAGTCTTATCAAGTTAGACAACTGTCTCCAATTGATCATCTGTTCTGTGAAGTCTGTTTAAAAAAAATGGGAAAGGATTTCCTTTATACAGAAATTCCTCAGAATATTGTACTGTATGCATTGCACAGGTTTTAGTAGAGTAGGCTTTTCATTTTCAGAGAAAATCTCAGAAAATTGTTCAGATTAAAAGGGACAGTCAACTCCAAAATTTGTATTGTTTAAAAAGATAGATAATGCCTTTATTATCCATTCCCCAGTTTTGCATAACCAACATGGTAATATTAATATACTTTATATATCTGTAATAACCTTGCATCAAAGCCTCTTGACAGCCCCCTGATTGCATGACTATTTATTATCTATTGACTTGCATTTTAGCCAATTAGTGCTGTGTCCTGCACAACTCCACGATAGAGAGCACACTGATGTCTATATGGCCAACATGAATTAGCAGTCTCCGGTTTTGAAAAGCTAATAAAAAAAGCATGTAATAAGAGGCTGTCTGTAGTGGCTTAAAAACAGGCAGAAATTTAGAGGTTTCAATTTTATAAAGTATATTAATATAACACGGTTGTTTATACAAAGCTGGGGAATGGGTAATATAGGCGCTATCTTTTTAAACAATAACAATTTTGGTCTTGACTGTCCCTTAAAAAAAATTGTGTGGGCACTGCAGTATGCAAATTTCTTGAACATAATATGTTAGATTCAAGTCTGTAAGAATTAGGCTAATACTTTACAGCAGAATATAAGTAATACAAGTTAAAATATTATGGAGTCATAACATGTATATAATGTTAGGATATGTTTAAAATGCTTAAATCTTTATGTCCCACAGCTCACAGGGAATAGGATTAAAAAGGGTTAACTTTTGTAACTTACATTTCTAGAGTGTTTCATGTGTTAATCAATTAACAATTAAGGTGTAACCAATCAGAAATGGTCTGTTGCTTTTAAATATGTAGACTTTTACTGTGACAAGTAGCAGCTTTTGAGGACGGCTTTTGAGCCGAAACATGTCGGATTTTTAACATAATGCCAAGGTGTAAATAAAAGAATGACTTTTTAAACCTTATCTCACAGCTGGTGCTCCTTTCAATGTTTTTCTTTGTCACTGGGGAGGGGGGCACACAATATCCCCCCAGAAGCCCCACCCTTGATACCACATATAGATTTTTTTACAACTGAGTAGTCA
This sequence comes from Bombina bombina, assembly GCF_027579735.1. Classification (NCBI taxonomy): domain Eukaryota; kingdom Metazoa; phylum Chordata; class Amphibia; order Anura; family Bombinatoridae; genus Bombina; species Bombina bombina. Next base: position 1,025,568,621 of record NC_069503.1, on the reverse strand, counting down.
TTTTATGCCCTCGGTTGCCAGTAATACACAGTGATTTGACCCTCTTGACAGCAAAGCAATCAATTAACATACTGGGCAGACTATAAAACATATAACTAAAGAAATGCACAGTGTTGCTTATTTTTGGGCCATATTTGTAATATAAAGAGGCATAGGATACCCTTTACATTTAGCTGACTCTTAACAGACTTTAAAAACACTGGACATTTAAGTGTCCAGTATTTTTAAATAGATTTTACTGGTCAGCCTGCTAAAATACTGGTTTGTCCAGATAAATACTGGACACCTGGCAACCCTAAGCATGAATACAAGTATGGCATCAGAATGAGTGGTGATATTCAGGGATCCAAAGCACTTTCTCAAGTAAAAATGCACGTAACATATTTGTAATATAATTTATATAGACACATTCACACATTAGAAGAAAAAAAATTAAAGGGACATTATACACTAGATTTTTCTTTGCATAAATGTTTTCTAGATAATCCATTTATATAGCCCATCTGGGAGGTTTTTTGGAACAATGTATACAGTGGATATAAAAAGTCTACACACCCCTGTTAAAATGTCAGGTTTCTGTGATGTAAAAAAATGAGACAAAGATAAATCATTTCAGAACTTTTTCCACCTTTAAAGGGACACTGAACCCAAATTTTTTCTTTTGTGATTCAGATAGAGCATGCAATTTTAAGCAACTTTCTAATTTACTCCTATTATCAAATTTTCTTAATTCTCTTGGTATCTTTATTTGAAAAGCAACTATGTAAGTTTAGATGCCGGCCCATTTTTTGTGAACAACTTGGGTTGTTCTTGCTGATTGGTGGATAAATCCCCCCACCAATAAACAACTGCTCTGCATGTTCTGAACCAAAAAATAGCTTAGATACCTTCTTTTTCAAATAAAGATAGCAAGAGAACAAAGAAAATTGATAATAGGAGTAAATTTGAAAGTTGCTTAAAATTGCATGCTCTATCTGAATCGCGAAAGAAAAAATTTGGGTTCAGTGTCCCTTTAATGTGACCTATAAACTGTACATCTCAATTGAAAAACAAACTGAAATCTTTTAGGTGGAGGAAAGTAAACAAAAAATAAATAAATAATGTGGTTGCATAAGTGTGCACACCCTTAAACTAATACTTTGTTCAAGCATCTTTTCATTTTATTACAGCACTCAGTCTTTTTAGGTATGAGTCTATCAGCATGGCACATTTTGACTTGACAAGATTTGCCCACTCTTCTTTGCAAAAACACTTCAAATCTGTCAGATTGCGAGGACATCGCCTGTGCAAAACCTTCTTCAGATCACCCCACAGATTTTCAATCTGATTCAGGTCTGGACTCTGAATGGGCCATTAAAAAACTTCACTCTTCTTCTGGTGAAGCAATTCCTTTGTTGATTTGGATGTATGCATTGGGTCGTTGTCATGCTGAAAGATGAAGTTCCTCTTCATGTTCAGCTTTCTAGCAGAAGCCTGAAGGTTTTGTGCCAATATTGACTGGTATTTGAAACTGTTCATTATTCCCTCTAGCTTAACTAAGGCCCCAGTTCCAGCTGAAGAAAAACAGCCTTGAAGCATGATGCTGCCACCACCATGCTTCACTGTGGATATGGTGTTATTTTGGTGATATGCAGTGTTGTTTTTGTGCCAAACATCTTTTAGAATTTTGGCCAAAAATTTCAACCTTGGTTTCATCAGACCATAACACCTTTTCCCACATGCTTTTTGGAGACTTCAGATGTGTTTTTGCTAAATTTAGCCGGGCTTGGGTGTTTTGCTTTGTAAGAAAAGGCTTCCGTCTTGCCACTCTACCCCATAGCCCAGACATAAGAAGAATACGGGTGATTGTTGTCACATGTACCACACAGCCAGTACTTGCCAGATATTCCTGCAGCTCCTTTAATGTTGCTGTAGGCCTCTTGGCAGCCTCCCAGACCAGTTTTCTTCTCGTCTTTTCATCAATTTTGGAGGGACATCCAGTTCTTGGTAATGTCACTGTTGCACCATATTTTCTCCACTTGATGATGACTGTCTTCACTGTGTTCCATGGTATATCTAATGCCTTGGAAATTATTTTGTACCCTTCTCCTGACTGATACCTTTTAACAATGAGATCCCTCTGATGCTTTGGAAGCTCTCTGCGGACCATGGCTTTTGCTGTAGGATGCGACTAAGAAAATGTCAGAAAAGACCTACTAGAGCAGCTGAACTTTATTTGGGGTTAATCAGAGGCACTTTAAATGATGACAGGTGTGTACTGATTCCTATTTAACATGATTTTGAATGTGATTGTTTAATTCTAAACACAGCTACATCCCTCCACCTAAAAGATTTTAGTTTGTTTTTCAATTGAGTTGTACAGTTTATAGGTCACATTAAAAGGTGGAAAAAGTTCTGAAATTATTTATCTTTGTCTCCTTTTTTGCAGCACAGAAACATGACATTTTAACAGGGGTGTGTAGACTTTTTATATCCACTGTAGTTTTGCTTATTTTTTAATAAAATTGTGCTGCTTTTAAGACTCTGACCAAGCCCCAAAGTGTCAGATGTATACGTGCGTTTACAGACCATCGCTGGCTCCTGTTTGTCTAATCTGTCTTTTCATATGCAGGGAAGGGGGGGGGGGGAGTATCTGCACCCAGCTCCTTTTACTGGGTGTTCCTTCTAATCTCATCAACAGTGCTAAACTTGGAGCTTCTTAGTAAGGTTTTATTCTGGATTTTTAGATCAGTATCTGTGCATATTCTTTTTTATAGTAGTGTCTATTACATGCAGTTATATGAAAATTGGTGTATACTGTCCCTTTAATGTAATACAAAACATGTATTTACAAAACATTCCTGTTTCATAAACCTACAATCACATTTATGTTTGGTATAGTGCAAAAAAACTTGTTTAAGATCAGATAAGTCTGCAAATAATTATGAAAAGGTCTCCGGAAGCTGTTAACACTTGCTGAGCATTACATTTCATGAAAAACTATTTCTTATTATTTAAAAGCTCTTGATTAAGGAAATTATGACCTCAGAACATGGAGAATTCCCTCAGGATTGGAATATTCATCAGTCAAGGGACCTACCATGATCTGTATTTAACAAAACAAAAAAAAACTGCTTGATCAAACAAAAGGCTTTGCTATGCAGCCATATGGAGTAAACCATATTTATTAAGCTTTATCAAGAACAGCATATGGATCATTTTTTATGCTGCTCTTTAGAAATATAATTTTATGTCACCTTAAATAGCATACCCATGTGAAACTGGCTATGAAAAGATCACTGTATCGTGAAGGAACAAAAGGTCATAGATCCAGTGTCATGTATTTGTGATTTTGCAACAGTCAATCTTCTCTCTATAATGACCACATGAACACACTTTTTTTCTAGCGATCATGATCTCCAATCATATAGACTATGCACATATCCTGGTTACTGTGCTTTATATGATAAGCTAGAGGAAAAACTGAGAATAAATAGTGTAAATTGAGTTATACTGTATAGCTCCTTGCACAGAAAAGAATAATTATTTTTTTTATATATAAATATTTTTTTATTGAAAAAAATAATTCAAATTGACAACATTTTCAAGTGTGCCATAGTAGTACAAGATAGCTTAACAAAAATGTATAAGGCAGATCCATGGACCTGTCAGTGTTTCAAGTAGATCGTCTAACAAATATTATACGTTGTTGTAGCATGCATCAACGTTGGACATTGCTTCATTTATAAAATACAATTAAGTTAGTTGCTGAGGTTGCCTACAGAAAATAATTTTATTATTAATAATTTTAGACTTAAGCTAACAGGAAAAAAGCATCACCCCCCCCCCCCCCATAGTTGGTCCGCACCAGATGATATGCGGTTACGCAGTTTTACCGATGACCATCTTGGAAAGTTTGCCACCATCTTTCTTATACTGTGAACCCTGTTTTGCAGGGGGAGAGAAACAAAAGGAGCAGGCGGGATGTAGCTAGAGCCTGGTACCCCCCAGGCCCCTCTGTAATGAAGCCAATACTGATTGCAAAACTAAATGGGCAACCCCAGTCTCAATAAAGTCCCCTGAGACCCCTGTAGTTATGCTCCAGTTTAGATTTATATTAAATAATTTGCTGACTTAAAGATGCTAGTATTTGTATTTTAGAAAATGCACTACACACTTTATTTTGGGGGCAATTGAGGCACATTTATAAAATTACCCAGCAATGTGAACTATGGTTAATTTTCGGAGCGCAAATTTGCCGTTTACGGGCATGTGATAAGTTAGCACTCCACTTGTAATCTAGCCCTTTGTTTGTTTTTGCTGTAAAATACCTCTGATAATTTTACTTGTTCCAAGCTTTCTAGTGAAGCTGGAAAATCAAAGTCTGTTTTATGCAAATTACCTGAGTAGGGTGCCATACGCAATAATTGCATAAATCAGTGCATAACTCATTTACAGCTAGCCCTAACTGGATGCAATCATGGGAGATCAGATCATTTTCAAATGTTTTATTCCTGATTTGCAAAACTCAGCACATTGTGCTTACAATGTAACATTTTAAATAGTTTTAAATCATTTATGTTATTTTTGCTGATACATAGTATACTTATATATGTAAAACTGACTTTAAATGGATATAAAAGTGTAAAATGAAAATGCTCTAAATTCATTAGAGAATAGTTAATTTGATTAGAAGTAAACCTAATATATTTTTTAAATTACATGCACTATCTAAACCATGAAAGTTTAAATTAGACTTCATGTCCCTTTAAAGAACCACTAGACATAGTAGAATAGCTTAATCAATATATGCATAATAAATAGACAATCCAAAAGCACTTAGTTTGATTTTCACGAGTAGTAGATTTTTTTCTGACATATGTTAATGTTTGTTTTATTTTCCTTCCCACTGCATAGTTACGTATATTCTGTGAATCTTGCACATGCTCAGTAGGAGCTGGTGTTTCAGAAAGTGTGCAAATACAAAGATTGTGCATATTTAGATAATGGAATTGAACTGGAAAGTTGTTTAAAATGATGTGCTCTATCTGAATCATGAAAGTTTAATTTTGACTTTAGTGACCTTTAATGCCCAGTTAATGTAAAAATAATATGCCCTTTTTCTAGAATGTCCTATCACTTAAAGGGACAGTCAACACCAGAATGTTTATTGTTTAAAAAGAAAGATAATCCCTTTATTACCCATTGCCCAGTTTTGCATAACCAACACAGTTATATAAATACACTTTTTACCTCTGTGATTATCTTTTATCTAGGCTTCTGCAAACTGCCCCCTTATTTCAGTTCTTTTGACAGACTTGCTATTTAGCCAATCAGTGCTCACTCCCGGGTAACTTCACGTGCATGAGCTCAATGTTATCTATATGAAATACATGAACTAATGTGCTCTAGTGGTCAAAATGCATTCAGATTAGAGGCAGTCTTCAAGGTCTAAGAAATTAGCATATGAACCTCCTAGAATTAGATTTCAACTAAGAATACCAAGAGAACAAAGCAAAATTGTGATAATTGGAAAGTTGTTTAAAATGACATTCCTTGTTTAAATCATAAAAGTTTTTTGGGACTTGACTGTCCCTTTAAACAGCCTTTTGTCTTAGTCTACATAATCCATACTTTGGACATCTCAGCCCTGCCCCACAGCACACAGCTTATTCCCAACTTGAATGCCTGTCCTAGGTTAATGAGGCAAAATGGTGGGAGGTATGGAATGTCAAAATTAAAATGTATAATGTGCCTTTTCTATGTATGTCTGATAATGAAGTTTTATAATAACTTGCAGCAACTGAGAGAAGGTCGGTTGAAATTATCACCTTGAGGGGTTGGTAGTGCTATAATTTATTTGTAAAGCATTGTCAAATTCAGTAGCTATGGGTACGTTAGTAGGGACACAGTGGCATTGATCATGGTAAAAAGAAAAACAGTTACATAAACACACTAAACAAAACTAATTATTACAGGATATATCATGATTTTGTACAGTTACAGTGCAAATGATTAACTAAAATGATTCTCTATACATTTTTTGCTGGACACCCCAGTATGCAGCAAGTAACATGAGTGCAGACACATTAGCATGCTGGCACTCCTTTAAAACAAGCTATACGCGACAACTATTGACAATAAAAAGAAACTGTACACTCAAAAACACAGATAGACAGACAGTCATGTCATGCAACAATTATACATTTCATGCTTACACAAAATAATCATTTTAAGGACCAGGTACTAAGTTTCCCATTTTAACTATAAAATAATTTACTCTCTAACTATAAAGTTTGTTAATGGGAGGCATATCAGATCTATTATATTGCAAGATTGTGTACTATATTCATAAGCAGTATTATCACAAAACAAAAAGGTAGACTAATTTGAGTGCTTTTTAGTGCCATCTGGTGGTCAGACTCAGAATATAACCAGTTTAAAAAAAGACAGGAAAAAAATAATCAAAATTCACGATATCTTTCTTTGGATTCTCCTAACTTTTTAAATAAACATTCAAGTGAGCAAAAATGCTCTAATGTGGTTAAATGAAAGAGACAATGCAATAACAAAATGTTCCAAGTGTTTAACCCCTAAAAATATGTGCACACTTGATTACACACATTGTTAAAATCAGCAAAGCACTACTGCTGGACAAATTCACCTAAGCCTGATATGCTGGTTTGTTAAAGGGATAGTAAAGTCCAAATTAAACTTTGATGATTCAGATAGGGCATGTAATTTTAAACAACTTTCAAATTTACTTTTATCATCAAATTTGCTTTGTTCTCTTGGTATTCTTAGTTGAAAGCTAAACCTAGGTAGACTCATATGTTAATATCTAAGCCCTCTTATCTGAATGCATTTGACACAGTTTTCCACAGCTAGAGGCCGTTAGTTCATGTGTTTTATATAAATAGCATTGTTCTCATGGAGTTATTTAAGAGTCAGCACTAATTACCTGAAATGCAAGATGCAAGTCTGTCAAAAGTTCTGAGATAAGGAGGCAGTCAGCAGAAGCTTAGATACAAGGTAATCACAGAGGTAAAATGTATATTTCTATAACAGTGTTGGTTGTGCAAAACGGGGTATGGTAATTAAAGGGATTATCTATATTTTTAAGCAATATCATATTTGGTGTTTACTATCCCTTTAAGAACGGTAACATCAGTTTTCCGGGAAAATAAAATATTTTGCCCTCTTGTACACGGAACAGATACAAATTTAACAAAATGTGCTTAATACAGGTTTCAAAATTCTCTAAAGTCTAAAGATAAAGAATGTTATTATTGCTTATGAAATTTACATTTATGTGTTGCTTGGTAAAAACATACATCTGTGTAATGAACACAATTTTATATTAAATATCTGTATTGAAAATATATACAAGTTGTTGTAAAAGTTCATTAGCAATGCAGGCCACAAAAAGATGTCAATGCTAAAAAAATAAATAAAAAAATCCTTGTAGGAATTTATCATTTTTTGTCTTTAGTCATTTGATATCAGTCTAGGGGGTAGATTTAACATAGTGCGAGCGGACATGATACGATGTAGCGTATAAAGTCCGCTGCACATTGATAAATGCTGACAGCATACACTGTCGGCATTTATCATTGCACCAGCAATTCTTGTGAACTGCTTGTGCAATGCCGCCCCCTGCAAATTCACGAACAATCGGCCGCTAGCAGGGGATGTCAATCAACCTGATTGCATTCGAGCGGCTTGATTTCTGTCCGCGGCCTCAGAGTTGGTGGACAAGTTATGAAACAGTGGTCTTCAGACCGTTACTTCATAACTTCTGTTTCCGGTGAGCCTAAAGGCTCGCGCGAAAACAAGGGCATTAAGTTCCATACGGATCTTCATAAATCGGCCCCTATATCTCTGCCCTTTAGACTGAACAACTCTACAAACACGGCAAAAACATTAGTTTCAGAATTCCATCTCCATTATTTCTGACACAAATACATTAGATATTACCATAGTGAAAACTAATAACAAAAAAAGTTGTTTATTTAAAATCTAAAGGATATGATATAGAGGTCAGACAGTGTGCTTGCATTTAGTCACTCAAAGAAAATGGAAAAGAGTACACAAACATGACTCAAAAGCAGCATATAACTGGTAATTATATATTCAATACAAAGTACAATTATATAATTCAGTCTGATAAGATGTATCATAATGGTATTTTTGTTTCCTAGTGGCTAATTAATGGCCACTTTTAGACTATATCTATATATTTATCAATTTATATACACACACAAAAAATTGAAACAGTTACAGGCTTGTACTTCAGTGTTCCATTGTGACTTGTATTATATGTAACATTAAAACAAGGAAATGACTAGAAATCAAAACTGACGCATTTCGCGCTGCACGTAGTGTTCTCTCATAGAATGAAAATGTCCAGACTGTTCAGTATTTGATATCATAAGTACCAGGAAATTAAAACATTAGATACAAAATCATTACTGGAAATAACTGATATAAATATTAGCTTATATTCATATGTCTATGCTTTGGTATTGCTTTAAAGGGATATGGAACGCAAACATTTTCTTTTGTGATTTAGTTAGAACATACAATTTAAATTTTTTTTCCCAATTTACTTCTATTATCAAATTTGCTTTGTTCCTATGATATTCTGTGTTGAAGAGATACCTAGGTAGGCATCTGGACCACTACATGGCAGGAAATAGTGCTGCCCTCTAGTGCTCTTGTAAATGTATAACTTTCTTGCTAAACTGCTACCACTCCAGAAATGGGATGGTTTCTAAGCATATGTCCCTGCTTTTTAACAAAAGATACCAAGAGAATGAAGAAAATTTTCGTAAATTATTAAAGAGATATGAAACACAACAATGTTCTTTTGTGATTCAGACAGACAGAGCATACAATTTTAAAAAAGTTGTTCAATTTACTTCTGTTATGAAATTTGCTTAATTCCCAAGATATTCTGTATTGAAGAGATACCTAGGTATGAGTCTGGAGTACTACATGGCAGCAAATAGTGGTGCTATTGCAATTGGATACCAGTTTTACAAAACTGCTCCCATACAGACACATGAGCTTATGCCCCTGATTTTCAACAAAAGATACCAAGAGAACAAAGAAAATTTGAGAATAAAAGTTAAAGAGGCACTGAACCCAATTTTTTCTTTCTTTCATGATTCAGATAGAGCATGCAGTTGTAATCATCAACTTTTTAATTTACTCCTATTATCAAATTTTCTTCATTCGCTTGGTATCTTTATTTGAAAAGCAAGAATGTAAGTTTAGAAGCCGGACCATTTTTGGTTCCCAACCTAGGTTGTCCTTGCTGATTGGACAGCACCAATAAAACAAGTGCTGTCCATGTACTGAAATCAAAATTGGCTGGCTCCTTAGCTAAGATGCTTTCTTTTTCAAATAAAGATAGCACGAGAACGAAGAAAATTGATAATAGGAGAAAATTAGAAAGTTGCTTAAAATTGCACGCTCTATCTGAATCATAAAAGAAAACATTGGGTTTAGTGTCCCTTTAATTAGAAAGTTGAATCGCACGCTCTATATGAATCATGAAAGATTTTTTTTGAGTTTCATGTCCCTTTAACATAATATTCAAATTAGTTAATCCAATATAATATTTATAATATTTCAGCAGTTTTAAAATAGGCAAACTGCTAAGTATAAATTGACTAATTTATAAGTAAATATGGTATAGAGAAATATATATATAAAAAACTACTAAACTATAAACAAATATTAGGGATAAAGAAAACCTCATAATCCAAATGTGCTATACATTTTATATGAACAGAGTAGTGTGTGCCCATTTTAATATCAGTCTATTGGTGTTGATTTAGGTAACTAAATTCAGTTTTTCAGATTTTGCAATAAATGATACATACATCAAGCTTTATCAGAGTACAAATGAACTTCTTCCTAAACACACACAATTAAATCAGCTGAAGCAAAGCTAAACAGATTAGTTGTATACATGGGTGTGTAAGGTCTCACACTTTAGGTATATATAGACCCTCTAGTGGTTAGTTAAACAACATTGCCTAATGATACAACACAGTCTGATAATTCTACAAATCAATGACAATTTATAAATTAATAACATATGAAAACTTATTTTTAATTGAATTAAATGATAAAGAAATATCAAATAATTTTAAATGAGTTCTGACTTTACATTATAACGATTTTAAATCCCATTTTATCTATGTAACAAGTACATTTTATAATTGTGTAGAATCTTTTTTTTCACAAGCATTTTCAACTAGCTGATATTACCGTTTTAACATATCTAACGTTATTCTTATTAAATCAACTGTCTTAAATCAGGTCCACATGTATACATTAAAACACAAAATTATGAGAAAAGTCAGTTACCCTCCCACCCTTCCCAATTGGTTTTTAAATTTTAATTTTTCTGTAGCCTATAAAATGATCAAATTACTATGTAACCAATTACTCACTCTGTTCTTTAAAACTGACTTAAACTACATTTATGTTAGTCTTTTGTCAGCGTCCCAAAAAAACGTTAAGCAATAATGTCTTTGGAACACTTAAGATTTGCCTCTAATATTAATGTGTGCATTTATTTTATGGTGCTAAATATGCGATTTAGCTGTATTGGCAAACTAGCTAAGAAGCATAAAATATTATGCTTTTTCATGTCTTTCAATTTATCTTAGTAAATCAAACCATACATAGCTGCAGTTGGCTTAGGGTTAAGCCACAAAGTCAGTGATGTGCCAGGTTCTTGCTCTGTCTCCAAAACAAAAGGTACAGAGTGCTCTTTTTCCAGCTGCAAATCAAGTACATTAAAACTTCCAGCCCATGGCAAAGACTCACAAGGAGCTTGTATGCTGGGGCTGACATGCACCACAAATGTGTGTTAAACAATTACTACAAGAACTAAAGTGTGGAAGCTGTTTATCTGAAATGTGTGATAGGCTGGAGGAGGGGAAAGAGGAGGATCTGGTTAGAAAGGACTTTAGCTTTATTTAGGACCTGCAGTGAGCTGAGAGTAGATGCTGTGTGTGTGTTGAGAGGACCATAGCACCACCTATACATTAAAGCATCAAACCTGCAAGCAGAGAGGAATAGGCTCAGAGACCTCACATCATTCAACATCTGATTGTACAAAGGCTCTGCAGTTACAGAGGAATTGCAAAAGGGCTGCTCTCTCCTCTCAGGATTGTACAAATTTAACAGCAAAGTGCAGGATGAGCACATTACAAAAACTTATTCAATAGAGAGAGAAATTATGTTTGTGGATTGTTAGTGATTTTTTTTTTGTTGCCTGGATCATTCTGCATTCACCTTCTAACCCACTGGCATAAACTTTTCAGAGGCAAATGTGCAAATGAACTTCGCTTGTAATCTGATCATTTTCCCATCTAATTAATGACAGGGGGTTATTGAAAAGAAACGTATTGATATTTCCTACTTAAGGTAAACTGATATTTATTTTTCTTTAATTCTTTTTTTTTTTTTTTTTTTTTTTCCTTCAAGTTTGTTTCATGCATTATAATGAAGCAGAGATGTTGGGATAACAGGTGAATATTTTAGTGGCTACTCCATTTAGATGGATCCCATTAACTCCAGTTATTTGATTATGATGATTACCACTTTTAAAGGATGTGGCTAAGAGTTAATTCATTAAACACCTATATCAATGCTTAATTCCTATTACATGTAGTGTTTCTAGAACAAAACATCTCAGCTGTATAACAACTAAATATAATTATCTTCTAAATATAAATGCTGCACTAAATTTACAAACTTTTTTTTTTCTCCCCATTTTAATTGAAATAAACAGGATTTAAGTTCTGGCTACTTGTGAGACGTCCTTGGGAAACCACCAATACAAGTGCTTCTGAATCATCATCTGTCTATTGGTTCTCCATCCTAAAGGATCAGCTTTTTTTATTTATTTACCAAGGAGAACTATTTTTCCCAACTACATTGGCAATTGACATCGTACTAATGCAGTTTAAATTGTTTTCCTTTGCTCTTCTCATCCTGAACTGTATGGATTACAGCCACTGCCAGGGAAACCGCTGGAGACGCAGTAAGAGAGGTCAGTGCCTGCCTAGGGACTCTATGGGGAGGGGGAGATCAGACCACAGGGCTGTAAGTGATACAGGAACACACACGTGTCTTCCAGTAAACATTACAGCCGTTTCATATATTATCTGTATATGTTACTCTCACAGGTAAAATGCTGTGGCTTGATGTTATCTGATATGTCTCTGGAAACGAGATTTATTGAAGTATTTACTGTGACTGCTCTCTATTTTTTTATTATTGGATACTGTAGCTGTAGTTAGAGGGTATAAATGATCCAGTTAGTGATACAATGTTGCAAAGCTGTATATTTACATTATAACTTCTGACACACTTGAGTATTTGTGTATGTATATATATGTGTGTGTATGTATGTATATATATATATATATATATATATATATATATATATATATATATATTCAATTGATTATATGTCTATGCTTTATTTAATGAATAAATGTATGCAGTTTGTAAAACTAGCAGTAAGAAATTTGTTTATGATAAGAAAATAAGTGAGCCAATTGTGTATGTGTGATATATATATATATATATATATATATATATATATATATATATATATATATATATATATATATATATATATATATTGTGTGTGATTGTTTAAAAGCTTTTTTTTTTTTTTTTTTTTTTTTGTTAACTCAAGAATTAAAGCTATTTGTGTCATTTTTAATCCTGGCTTTAATTCTGCACTATATGTATTTGTTGTTGCTGATACCAAAAAAGCAAGCTTCTTTCCAATAAATGAAAATAAAAAAAAAAATAAAGATTCACAATGTAAGACATCCTATATAAATACATAAAAAGTTTTTTAATGTAGAATTTAAGCACAATGCACACGCCAGATGTTATCTGTTTTATGGGACAGTATTCTAGAGTGAGATGACAAAAGTATATAAGCTTTGGATCTGGCAAGATTTTGTCTAGATCAGTTGTAGTATCATTGACCATTTTGAAAGAAAGTTAAAGGGACAGTCTACTCCAGCATTTTTATTGTTTAAAAAGACAGATAATCCCTTTATTACCCATTCCCCAGTTTTACATAACCAACATGGTTATATTAATATACTTTTTTATTTACCTCTGTGATTACCGTGTATCTAAACCTCTGCAGACTGCCCCCTTATTTTATTTATTTTGACAGACTTGCATTTTAACCAATCAGTGCCCTCTCATAAGCAACTCCACGGGTGTGAAAACAATGTTATCTATATGACACACACGAACAAATGCTCTCTAGCTCTGAAAAACTGTCAAATGCTTTCAGATGAGGCAGCCTTCAAGGGCTTAGAAATTAGCATATGAGCCTACCTAGGTTCAGCTTTCAACAAATAACACTAAGAGAATAAAGCAAATTTGATGATAAAAGTGAATTGGAAAGTTGTTTAAAATTACATGCCCTATCTGATTCATTAAAGTTTAATGTTCACTAATAAACTGTCCCTTTTTAATACCAAAGAGTGCTTATTTCAAACACAACTTCTAAATATCAGCTTTAACATGTATGATACATCCCAAAATAAACCCTAGTACAATTTTTGTTCAATTTTGTGTAAGAACATACAAAGGTAAAAAAAAATAAAAATATTTGATTATCACTTTACCTCATGCCAACACGTGGGGAGTACGTCATACTCTGGTTTAATACTTCTGGACACCAACGTTTTGCGTATATCTTTTTTTTTTTTTTTTTTTTTTTTTTTTTTTTTAAAGAACCTGATATATAATTTGGAACATTTAATAATATGAACAAACTTCAAAATTAGATTTTTTTTTTTTTTTTTTTTTTTTTATATAGATGAACATTACAATATAAACTAAACTTTTATGATTCAGATAGGGCATGCAATTTTAAACAACTTTCTAGTTTACTTATAATATTAACCTTGTTTCATTTTCTTGGCATCCTTTGTTGAAGATCATATCTAGGAAGGTTCGGGGGGAGCTAGCAGCTGATTAGTGGCTGCACATATGTTTTCTATAATTGTCGTCCTAGTAGTGCACTGCAGCTACTTCAAAAAAGGATACCAACAGAATGAAGCACTTTTTATAATAAGTAAACTGAAAAGTTGTTTATAATTGTATGCTTTGAATCATGAAAAAAAAAATTGGCTTCGATGTCCCTTTAAGGGCATCATAATACCAATTCAGGATGCTTTTCACAACAAGAGACTGCTAATTCATGTGGGTCATATAGATAAGTGTGCTGACTGTGCTCTTTCCCGTGGAGTTGTGCATGACACAGCACTCATTGGCTAAAATTCAAGTCAATAGATAATACATAAATAGCCATGTGATCGGGGGCTGTCCGAAGAGGCTTAGATACAAGGTAGGGTTGCCACCTGTCCCTTAAAATACAGAACACTTATAAGTTACACATGCTGCAGGGTGTGCAGGCAGGAATATAAATAGTGCTGTCCAGAAACACAATAAATGTTCCTCCCTGCACACCCTGCAGCATGTGTAACTCATAAGTGTCCAGGAAAACATGGCTGAGGTGGCAACCCTAATACAAGGTAATCCGAGGTAAAAAATGTATTAATATAAGCACGTTGGCTGTGCAAAACTGGGGGAATTGGTAATAAAGGGATTATCTATCCTTTTTAAACAATAACATTTTTGGAGTAGACTGTCCCTTTTAAGTATGTTTACCCCCAGCAGCAATATTGTGGCTGTCATAAATCCCAGGCCACAATATAATCATAATGTGGCTGCCATAATTGACTTTAAAGGGACAGTCTACTCCAGAATTTTTGTTTAAAAAGATAGATAATCCCTTTATTACCCATTCCCCAGTTTTGCATAAGCTGCACAGTTATTTTAATACACTTATTACCTCTGTGATTACCTTGTATCTAAGCCTCTGCAGATTGCCCCTTATCTCAGTGCTTTTGACAGACATGCAGTTTAGCTAATTAGTGTAGACTCCTAAATAACACCACAAGAGTGAGTACAATGTTATCTATATGACACACATGAACTAGTACTGTCTAACTGTGAAGAACTTTCAAAATGCTCTGAGCTAAGAGGAGAGAGGAGGTTTATAACTGTTTTAGAAATCAGTTTGAGCATGCCTAGGTTTATTTTTTCAAAAATAACACTAAGGGAACAAAGCTAATTTGATAATAAAATTATATTGAAAAGTTGTTTAAAATTGCATACCCTATCGGAATCATGAAAGTTTAATTTTGACTATACAGTCTCTTTAAGTTAAGGTGATCATATTGCCGCTTTGAAAAATACATATGTCAGGGTTCTTATACAAAACCTTTATTTAAACAGCCCTGGCACATATTTTTCATGTGTCCCTTTTTAAAGCGGCAATATGGTCACCCTACTTTAAGTCCATATGTGCAAATTTCATTTAACACCCTTAGATGCTAGTTCTAGTTAATCCTAAATCTTAATTTTCACAAATGGTTTTTATGTGTCCTTTAGAAGGCAGCATTCTTCTAGCAAAATCTAGGTATGATTGTATGTCTAAGATTCCTCTCAATGTGGTTCACAATAATGCAAGCAGAAAAAAGTGCCAATTGCTGCTTGAACACAGGTGAATTAATCAGGATTAGTTACCTTAAAGGGACAGTCAACACCAGATTTTTTGTTGTTGTTGTTTTAAAAGATAGATAATCCCTTAACCCTTTAAGGACGCAGCTTTCAGTTTGCTCAATTGTTTTATGACGGAAAAATTCCGTCATATGTCCTTAAGAGGTTAATTACCAATTCCCCAGTTTTGCATAACCAACACAGTTATAATAATAATAATAATAATAATAATACACATTTTACCTCTGTAATTACCTTGTACCTAAGCCTCAGCAGACTGCCCCCTTATTTCAGACAGACTTGCATTTTAGCCAATCAGTGCTGTCTCCATGGTAAATTCACATGCATGAGCTCAATGTTATCTATATGAAACAAATTAACTAATGCCCTCTAGTGGTGAAAAAACAGATTATAGGCGGCCTTCAAGGTCTAAAATAGCATATGAACCTCCTAGGTTTAGCTTTCAACTAAGAATACCAAGAGAACAAAGCAAAATTGGTGATAAAAGTAAATTGGAAAGTGGTTTAAAATTACATGCCCTATTTGAATCATGAAAGGGTTTTTTTTTTATTTTTTTTATTTTGGACTTGAATGTCCTTTTTTTAAAGGACCACTAAACACAGTAGATTTGCATAATCAACAAATGCAAGATAAGACAATACATTAGCATTTACTCTGAATTTCAAATAAGTAGTAGATTTTTTTTTTTTCTAACAAATTTGAAAGTTATGTATATTTCCACTCCCCCTGTACCATGTGATAGCAATCAGCCAATCACAAATGCATATACGTATGGTCTGAGTTCTTGCACATGCTCAGTAGGAGCTGGTGACTCAAAGTGTAAATATAAGATTGTGCATTTTTTTTTTTTTTTTTTTTTTTTTTATGGAAGTAAATTGGAAATGTGTTTAAAATTACATGCTGTATCTGAATCGTGAAAATTTTTAATTTGACCTGAGTGTTCCTTTTAAGTTGTGTACTGGGAAAATGAAACCTTAGCTTGGTGAGGATGGTGTTAGGAAAACCAAATAAAGTCCCAAGTTTTTTTTTTTAAAGGGACACTGAACCCAAATTTTTTCTTTCATGATTCAGACAGAGCATGAAATTTTAAGAAACTTTCTAATTTACTCCTCTTATCAAATTTTCTTCGTTCTCTTGCTATCTTTATTTGAAAAAGAAGCTTTTTGTTTGGTTCAGACCTCTGGACAGCACTTTTTTATTGGTGGATGAATTTATCCACCAATCGGCAAGAATAACCCAGGTTGTTCACCAAAAATGGGCCGGCATCTAAACTTACATTCTTGCATTTCAAATAAAGATACCAAGAGAATGAAGAAAATTTGATAATAGGAGTAAATTAGAAAGTTGCTCAAAATTCCATGCTCTATCTGAATCACGAAAGAAAAAAAAAATTGGGTTCAGTGTCCCTTAAAATGAAAATCAAGAATGGCAAATCCTAACTTTCCACAAATAAACTGACTCAAAGTTTAGATATAACTTATTTTATAATTTTACTTAAAGAGACAGTCTAGTCAAAATTAAACTTTCATGATTCAGATAGGGCATGCCATTTTAAACAACTTTCCACTTTACTTCTATTAACTAATTTGCTCAATTCCTTAGATATTCTTTGTTGAAGAAATAGCAATGCACATGTGTGACCCAATCACATAAGGCCTCTATGTGCAGCAACCAAACAGCAGCTACTGAGCATATCTAGATATGCTTTTCAGCAAGTGATATCAAGAGAATGAAGCAAATTAGATAATAGTAAATTAGAAAGTTGTTTAAAAAGACATGCTCTTTCTAAATCACGAATGAAAAAAAATTGGGTTTCATGTCCCTTTAAGACCCCAGTATTTCTTCTTCCAGTGGTGTATTCATTACCTATTGTATTTTGCATGTTTAAAAAACAAACAAACAAAGAAAAACAAAACTGCTGATTCTTTGAAGAACAAACTTATTGTCTAGTCCCAAAAAGTTTATATTGTTCTATTTTTCCATTAGAACATATAATTGTAAAATAATGTACCATTAGTATATAGTGTTACCTTCACCCAGTCATCACCATGTTCTTAAAATGTTACAATATCTATTAGCAAAACTGTTATTTAAACAGAATTTAAAGATGAAAAAGTAAAATTATATACATTACCAAAATATTTAACATTCTAATTGGAATTTACGTGTGGTGGTTTTTTTTTTTTTTTTTTTAAATAACCTATTTATAGTCTTTCAAAATTTTTAAAATGTTGACCAGACTCTGTGATGAAAGATCAATGAAATAGGTAAGAAATGTCAGGTTAGCTTCCTTGTAAAGGCTAATTGAGCTGTATGTGTTCACACAGGACATATGATTTCTTTCATGCTCTGCGGTCTGGAAGTTCTTCAGAGTGGAACTTATGAATGTGAATTGGCAGTTTAACGTAAACATGAGTTTTTGGCTCCACAATTTACATTATATACACTTTTTCTCTAGTCAGATTGCTCCCTTTTAAATAAAAAAAAAAAAATTTTTTATATCAGATAAACACTTGACGTTCAGGCTATAAGTGGTTAACTATATTGTGCTCCGCCTCAAGATGTACTGGCAAATAGCCATGAAGCAGTTTTAGAAGCCATGTTTCAGAGCAACCAGCAGAAGGTTTATGCAGAGAAAGGTATGTGTTCTTATGTAATTGGGAATTAAAATGGTTGCTTTGCTTCTTAGTCATTATTTAGTTATTGTGGTAGTATTGTTTATATGTAGAGAAAAGCAACAGGCTAGTCATTATATTTAACAGATATATGCATTGTGTGCTTTTACTAATTTTAGGCCTAGGGATTTGACAATTGTAATCTAAAAGTGTAGTTGAAATAAAATGTGTGGTGAATCAATTTATGGTGCAATATGTTAATGAAATATAAAATAGTAATTATTGTACATTTTATAGAATGCATACAGATAATCAATAAAACCAATCTCCAGCTTTCATGGCACATGTCCTCTCCAGCTATTAGCATGAAGATTACTCTACTCTGAAGTATAACCATTTTAGTTAGTGTATATAGTTATCCCACAAGATGACTCCCAGATAGGTTCTTGGGTTTCAAACATTTGAAGTCTTTAAAAAAAAAAAAAAACACATTTTGTTTTCTATTACAAATCCTCTGAAATAAATGTCTCTGAATCAGCATTTTAGAAATCTGAGGGAAAAAAACCTTGATCCAAAATATCAGTTGGAGTTGTCTCAAAAGGCATGACGTGAGGTGTTTTTATGTATTTATGAAGTATGATAATTACTGTTTTTTCATTCCAGCTGATTTCTGGCCTTTTATGTCGCAGTTGGTTAATGTATTGGCAGGTTTTGCAGAAAGAATACAATTTTGTACTTTTTCTCAATGATTTATGCACTGTGCTTATATACAGTGAGGTAGATATCATTTTTCTGCATCTCTATAATACAGCTCATCCAAAGATCAGTGTTATTGAATATCAAAACCATATATCCTGGTGATGTTTTACAGACTGCATTGACTGACAAAGTTTGTTACCATTAATTAAAGGGATTTGAAACCCAAAAATGTTCTTTTTGGATTTAGACGGAGGATACAATTTATAAAGAAAAAAAAAAAAAAAAAAAAGTTTCAAATTTGCTTAATTCCCATTTTATTCTATTTTTGAAGAGATACCTAGGTAGGTGTATGAAGAGCTTCATGGCAGGAACTAGTGCTGCCATCTACTACTCTTGCATATGGGTAACATTCATGCAAAACTGCTCAATATAGTGCTCCAGACACGAACACATTCCTTAGCTTACGTCTCTTCTTTTCAAAAAGATACCAAGAAAATGTAGTGTTAGAAGTAAATTTGAAAGTTATTTAAAATTGTTTGCTCTGAATCTGAAAGAAAACATTGTTTAATGTCCCTTTTTTAATAAAGGATTTAAAAAAAAAAAAAAAAAAAAAAAAAAAAAAGTTTGGAGGAAAGCTTTACAGTTTATAATCGGTATTTGATATCTCATTTTTAGCCTTTATTTTCATTAGAGGGGCACGAAATTCAGATAATTTAAAAAAAAAAAAAAAATCACTGCGTATGAGAAGAAAAAAAGTTGTACACTGTGCTCAAGACACACTCATGCTTTCGAAAAGGCTGCCTTGGTATGCTCTCAGCTTAAGAAGCTAAACATTAATATGTTTGATTCTAGAACTAAATTGTAAAGATTTGTGTTGACTCCCCCCCCCCCCCCTTTTTTTTTTTTTTTTTTTGAGAATTCTGTACTGTAACTGTTTACAGATATAGGAGATACACAGACCCATAAAAAATAATAGGGGGTGAGATTTCTTGGCAAGGAACCTGTCCGCTTGTGTCCAGGGCTAGTGTGGCAGCATCAGCTACTGGTATTTTAATATCGGCAAATGAATGATGTGTAATCCTAACAATCTCTAGCCCATTACAGAGAAGATGAAGAAAAAAGAATCTCTGGCCCATTAGTGCTCCTGAGGACTGGCACTAGAAACTGTAACTGGCAGCATCCTTAGCTAATTTTGTGCACACATTTGCATTCGGTGCAGGGAGCTAATCAATTCTAGATAAAATTAAAAGGGCCAACAAACGTTAACTGGTATGTTTTGTATAGAAAGATGACTATAATAACATACTAGTTTTTTATTAAACACAAAACAAAAATAAGATTTGATGTTGTGATACGCAGTTTCTTTTTTTCCCCATGTGACACAAAAAAACAAAGCAAGACAACCTCCCCCCCCATAAAAAACAATGACTTTACAACGCCTTCTATCTTAAAGGGACATACAAGTACAAAATTAGAATCTTCTGTTGGGTTAGGTCATTTTTATCTTGCACTATTGCAAAGGGGTTAAATACCGAAACCCAGCCCCAGAGCATAAGTGGTCTACTGGGAGCTAACTAAACAGATTGCTCATCAAATGTGTGTAGTCACCAGCTAGCTCCCAGTAGTACATTGCTACTCCTGAGAATACCTATGTATGCTTTTCAATAAAGGATACCAAGACAACAAAGAATATTTGATAACCAAGGTGAATTGAAAAGTCTCTTAAATTTGCATACTCTATCTGATCCACAATTCTTCTTCTGAGAACTTTAAGATCAACTTTTGCTGTAGATTCTTAGTGTAAGGTATAATGTGTGCACACATCTAGGGCAAAAAAATAAATATATATATATATATATATATATATATATATATATATATATATATATATATATATATATATATATATATATATATATATATATTTTTATTTTCTTATTCTCTGTACAAAAATGTTTACACTTGTAAGTTATATTCAGACATAACAAGGACTAACTGTGAGATTGGATTTCCCATAATGTAAGGCATGCTGTGTAAATAATTTATATATTGCAAAAGGCACATTGCTTACAGAGCTATACATAATTATAGCCCAGAAGCAAATTGTTCACAAACTGTGCAGGCTCATGGTGTATCTTAGCATAGCTGCTTTTTGCAATAATTAAAATGATGATACACATCATTGGCCAAATTCCAAGGACAATAAATCTTATGACACTCCAGAGAATCTGATCACATAACTCAGTTATTGATCTTGTGATTTTTACATGTGGTTGCTTATAAGTTCTTATAGACTAATCTCTTGTAACACCCAAATGTCATCTGTCTCTGGCTAATAATCTAGCACTTAAGCTTAGTTAAAACACATCATGGTTTTGATGTGCTTAGGTTAAAAGGTCTCAGTTTTCCCGTACCATATATGACTTCAGCAACCTGTCATATGATTTGCCTGGAAAAAAAAGTATATGTTCCTGTTTTTATTAATACTGTAGTATAGGTGCATTAAGGTTTATGTGCAAACTAAATAAGTTATGGCCCTTTTAAGAGTTGTATGTGTTTTTATAGCATAAAGTGAACCATGTAAAAATTAAAAATGTTATTCCTAAATTGCTGGAAATATAAATAATGAAAATGTGTCACTATGTGATGGTAAATCTGCAATATGTTTAATGCAGGGGAATGATCAAACAATGATCCCTT
Organism: Bombina bombina; assembly: GCF_027579735.1. Taxonomy (NCBI): domain Eukaryota; kingdom Metazoa; phylum Chordata; class Amphibia; order Anura; family Bombinatoridae; genus Bombina; species Bombina bombina. The sequence continues at coordinate 1,025,546,977 of NC_069503.1, read as the reverse complement.
TATAAGAGACCATTACATATGGAAAAGATGCACAACAGACAATGCAATAACACTTACTTTGCATTTCAAATTAGTAGTAGATGTTTTCTTCTGACAAATGTAAGATTTTAATTTCTCCTTCCTCTGTATTTTGCAACACAGTTCTTTAAAGGGATAAGCAAGTCAAAATTAAACTTTCATAATTCAGACAGAGTGTATCATTTTAAGATACATTCCAATATATTTGTTATCGTATTTCATTTTGTTGACAAGCAATTCCTAAACTTGGTATAGGGACACCAATGCACTACTGAGAGATTTTGGTGGCTACACACACTCATGCCTGTTGTAAATGGCTCACCAGATTTGTTCCACTAGTGCATTGCCACTCTGGGGTTCACTTTTACTATGTGTTTACCCCCTGTTCAGACTTTAAACGCACATTTAGAGCATTTGAGTATTGTACTGTTACTTTTGCACTTATGTTTCTCTAAATGCTGATATGCTACATATTAATTATACTTTAATATTCATTAAATGTTACATAAAAACAAATTTTCCTCCCATCATAAAAAAGGAACTCTGGCGTTTTTTCAGAAATCGTGGAACCCAATAAACCTTGCAAATCCGCTTCTGTTCTATTTTGCAAACACTTCCCCCCCCCACTCTTTCTATTCTGTGAAAGCTGAGACAAATATTTTAATGTTCCTTTTAAAATAAATACAATTTCATCTTAATATTTTTCTTTTCTAAGTAAACCCTAACTTTGGGAGTTTTATTCAGTATGTGGTGTTCTAAAATGGCAATGTAAAAATAGCATTTGCCTGACTGAATTGATAGATGGCTAGATAAAATATCTCTCTATCCATCCACTGGGGTGCTAATATGTATAGAAATACAGATATCCTAGTGGAGATAGACACAGCACTCACTGGTATTTTTGAAGATAAAACTTCACCTTTGTTGGGAAAAATTTAATTGGAAGATATGGGCTTTAATTTTTCCCAATAAAGGTGAAATTTTATCTTCAAAAATACCGGTGAGTGCTTTGTCTCTCCACTAGGAGGTAGGTATGTATATGTGTATATGTATGTATGTATGTATATATAATCACTTACTTACAAGCTCTCAGCTAAGATTAAAAGCAAAAATGGAAGGGCTAGTTACCACATTTGGCCAAATGGGACAAGCCCAGGTACCTCATCAAGGTCCCTTCCAAAACCTGGGACCCTAAAACAGCCACACAATGCAAGCTCTCAATCCAACAAACTGGGAACAAGTGAAGGGTGCACAGACCTGTCTGGGGTTAACTGCCTGTGACTCTGGGGACAGCACAGCTTTCTATGAGCAACCAGGGCTGAGCATGTTGCAGGGCCATGGGATGTCTACCCAGTCCAGTCTGAGAGTGCAGTCCCCTTCCGTGTTTTGTATATGTATAGGGTGATTACATAAGCCTGTGCACCCTTCACTTGTTAACAGTTTGTGGAATGAGAGCTTGCATTGTGTGGCTGTTTTAAGGGACCTTGACGAGGTACCTGGGCTTGTCCCATTTGGCCAAATGTGGTAGCTTTTGATCTTACTTCAAGGAAAGAAATGCCAGGAGTCTGTGTGGTATTAAAAGTAAAATTTAGCTTTTATTCGTTAACATACTAAAATATATGGGATAAGCATATCCCTGTGCCTAACAAACTGGCTGACGCGTTTCGGTAAAAACCGTACTCATAGCCATAAAAACACACGTATAATGGCAACTTAAAAAACCCCTCACTCATACTCTCATTAGATGGAGGTTAATTGGCACACCTGAGCAATCTTTGTTAACCTGTTAAGGGTTATGTAATCATATTTAACAATTCACTTCTAAATGCATATGTATTAAAGGGACATTAAACCCAAATTTTTACTTTCATGATTCAGATAGAGAATACCATTTTAAACAACTTTCTAATGTACTTCTATTATCTAAATTGCTCCATTCTCTTGATATTATTTCCTGAAAAGCATATCTAGATAGGCTCAGTAGCTTCTGATTGGTGGCTGCAAATAGATGCCTCGTGTGATTGGCTTATTGGCATTGCTATTTCTTTATCAAAGGATATCTAGAGAATGAAGCAAATTAGATAATAGAAGTAAATTGGCATGTTGTTTAAAATTTAATTATCGGTCTGAATCATGAGATGCTAATTTTTTTTTATTTTTTTTTGGCTTAAATGTTCCTTTAAGCTGTCAACTCCTATTATTATTGTATTATTAAATTGTAACATTATTTAATTATATGTTTTAGGGAAGAGAGAGAGAGTAAAAAAGGAGACCTTATAGTACCTCCGGCATAAGTTAGTGTTAGCTTTGTCCATGTAGTTAAATGCTAATAAACTTTATCAAGGACTGACAAAAGTTTTTATATAATATATGCATTACTCCTGCTATAACTCCAGCCTTAGTTACTGTTTTTAGCGCTTAATCTTAGCTGAGAGCCTGTAAGTGAGTGCTGGACTTTCTCTGTGTGTTGTATTACATTTTTAATTGTAATTATATAATTAGTTTTGTATAATCTTTATTTTAATACCTTCACATGCTATAGTATTATACTATGGGCAAGATTTATAGTGGGGCGAATGCACTGATCAATTGCAGGCCTGAGCCATACAACGGATGTTTATGAAGCAGCAGTTTAAACCTCTGCTTTATAAACTCTACGACAATTTGGAGTTTGCGGATAAATATCACTCTGGAGTAGTTCGACCGGGGTGATTGACTACCTCTATTCTTGCACCAGGATGGGGGGGGGGTTGGGTATTGCACAAACGTTCCCCCATGCAATGTTAAAAGGAATGGAAGCCCTTCTGTCTATATAACCCAAGTTCTCTCCTAAATTAGGGGTCAACAAATCTATTTAAAATTTAGGAGCCAGACAGTTGTATTTGTGTAATATGGAAAATAACCCAAAAAGTTAGGATCCCATGGCTCTTAATTTGTCAAACCCTGCTCTAAATTCTACATTTGTGTAGAATTTGGGCTATCACCATGTCAGATTCTGTCCTTCCCCTTTTTTTTTTTTTTCTTATTTGTCAATGTAATGCACGCCGTTTAATTTTCATGATGTATCTATAGTGACCTGAATCCCAAAAGTTTTATTTCATGATTTAGATAGAGCATGCAAATTTATTTATATTATCTAATTAGTTTCTTCTTTGTATCCTTTGTTGTTAAGTATACCTAGGTAGGCTTAGAAGCTGCTGATTGGTGGCTATGCATATATGCATCTTTTCATTGGCTTTCAGACAGCTTCTAGTAGTGCATTACTGCTCATTTAGCAATTAAAGGGACAGTCTACACCAGAATTTGTATTGTTTTGATTAATCCCTTTATTACCCATTCCCCAGTTTTGCATAACCTACACAGTTATATTAATATACTTTTAACCTCTATGATTATCTTGTATCTAAGCCTCTGTAAACTGCCCCCTTATTTCAGTTCTTTTAGCAGACTTGCAGTTTAGCCAATCAGTGCCTGCTCCCAGATAACTTCACGTGCACGAGCACAGTGTTATCTATATAAAAACATGAACTAACACCCTCTAGTGGTGAAAAACTGTTAAAATGCATTCTGAAAAGAGGTGGCCTTCAAGGTCTAAGAAATTAGCATATGAACCTCCTAGGTTAAGCTTTCAACAAAGAATACCAAAAGAACAAAGCAAAATTGGTGATAAAACTAAATTGGAAAATTGTTTAAAATTACATGCTCTATCTGAATCATGAAAGTTTATTTTGGCCTAGACTGTCCCTTTTAAGTAAATATGAGTTGTCTAAGAACTAAGTCAAACAGCACTAGCCTATCCCAGCAGTTGCACATCTCACAAGGTGTAACCCAAATGAACAAATACACAAAATAGAAAAAAGGGGTGTGGGAGGTGCCAACGGGAGTCTGTTTACAATGGAAACCATTTATAAGTAAATATTGATACCCAGTTAATTAAATCCTATGCAAGAAGGTTCATAATTCTGTTTAGTATTAAATTAATAATTTATTGTTCCACAAGGCGAATAAAAAAAAAAGATCAACTAATCTTTCGCAATCCTACTTAAAAATCATAATATCTCTATTGACTTCAATCTTAAAATAAACTAATAACAGCTATTATATATTCGAGGCAATATTATTCCAATAACGTTATTGGTGAAGAAATACGTAGCAGTATTTTTACTCAATAGGGGTTATTAACACAAAATATAATTTGTAACACTTTGTGTAGTATTCCATATGATACTTTTAGAACACACTATGCACATATTTGTAAAAGTTATTACATATCAGTGGAATGTATCTGCGTTAAATCGGCAGCGTATTCACTAGTGATCTTATCCCAAATTTGACTGAATTCACAATCCCAAATGTAAATTAATTTGCTTAATAGCTTTAAGTAAAATAAACCCGGGGAAGTCTAAACTACCGACACTAGCTTGTGTACAGCTGATAAACATTATCCGAAAACTGCAAGATCAGAGTGAATCAGGTGGTGAGAAATTGAGCTGCGAGAACCACTGACTTACAGTGTGAAAAACCGGAGGATCTATCGAAGTGAGGTGGTAAGGAATTGAGCCGTCACCATCAGTCTGTGTGAACCGCTGCTAACAGTGTCAAACATTAAAGGTATAAACTGAGCAAGCTGGTAATATCATAAATACATCATAACAGCAGGTACTATTTATAACACTGCCCATGGAATAATATTTTGGAGAGTTAATTGACTTCAAGCTATTAAGCAACTTAATTTACATTTGGGATTGCCAATTCAGTCAAATTTGGGATAAGATCACTAGTGAATACGCTGCTGAGTTAACGCAGATACATTCCACTGATATGTAAGAACTTTTACAAATATGTGCATAGTGTGTTCTAAAAGTATCATATGGAATAATGCACAAAGTGTTACAAATTATATTTTGAGTTAATAACCCCTATTGAGTAAAAATACTGCTACGTATTTCTTCACCAATAAAATAAGGGTTTATTTTAACGTAATTGGAATAATATTGCCTCAAATATATAATAGCTTTTATTAGTTTTATTTTAAGATTGAAGTCAATAGAGATATTATGACACCGGTGTCGTTAGATTTATAACTAGGATTGCGAAAGATTAGTTGATCTTTATTTTTATTTTGTTTTTATACGCCTTGTGGAACAATAAATTAATTTACTACTAAACAGAATTATGAACCTTCTTGCATAGGATTTAATTAACTGGGTATCAATATTTTACTTATAAATGGTTTCCATTGTAAAGACTGCCGTTGGTGCCTCCCACGCCCCTTTTTTTCTATTTTGTTCATTTAGCAAAGCATAGAGCTGAGCAAATAAGATAATAGAAATAAATTGGAAGGTTGTTTAAAAGTGTATGATTTATCTGAATAATTAAAGAAAATGTTTGTTTTTCATGTCCCATAAATGTAATCTTTTTGGATGTGGTGTTTGTTTTTGTTATATATAATTTTATTTTAGATGGTTTAAATTTTTCTTGGAATAGATTACTGTTTTCTAAACTATTGAAATTTTTTATAATCTAAATAAATTTTAAATGTAAATTTGAATCTAAGCAGTGCCAATTAATAGTATAGAGCACCCACCTGGACATTTCAGTTATTACACTTCTTTTTTTTATTTTTTATATTATAAAACAGGTTCCCTTTTTTGACATAATAAATTTTTTTCAATAATAAATATACACAATTCTATTCTACATCTGGTTAAAAAAAAATGCTAAAAATTCATGTTCAATGTGTTTCTCTAACAGCATCTAATTGTACAACTGTTTTTTTCTTAACAAGATATTTACATACCTGTGTTTTAGAACGATATTTTCTAGAGTACAATAAAGCTTAGCTTACTTAATCACACCAGCCTCTCATAAAATGCACCAGCAAAATGGTTTAAACATTTAAAGTCTCATAAATTTTTGAGTAACTTAAACATTAGATTATAAAATGGTTTTATTTTGAAGCTGTTCCAACAGATGTTTTGTTGAATTTTAAACTTTTCAACATGAATTTGGCTGCAATGCTTAAAAGTGACCTGTCAGGCTGTGCCAACAAAGAGTATACTGTGTCTTTAATTAAATGTGGAACTACTTAAACTGCTGGCTAGACAGTGCAGGGTGATAGTTGTTTCTGCTTCACAACCCTTCTTAAGAATTGTATTGTGAGCTAGGGACATGAATTGAGATCTAACTCAAGTAGTGTGAACTGTCCCGTTACAATAACTTAAGCTGGTTTTAATTGATCTCATACCACATAGAGAAACTGGATTAACCACAGAGGTATGTGTTGAATTCGTTCTTTTGGGGAGCGTGTGATTTGCCATGAGAAGTCTCAATATTTATAGGAAACTTTTATTTATTTTTTACATTGCAAATAAAAAAAAAAAAATATATATATATATATATATATATATATGTATGTATGTGTGTAAAATGTATCTGCAATATTGTAAGATACAGTCACAAGACTTTTTTTTTTTCCATTTATCAAGCTTTGCATTTAAATACTTTTTTTTTTTTTTTTTTTTTTTTTTTTTTTTAATAGAAAAATGTATTTATCCCATGTTATAGGTAAGCATGATTTTTTTTTCTCTCCAAATTTGAACTAATATATATATATATATATATATATATATCTCATTGAAATATTTATTATTATTAAAAAAAAATAAAAAAAAATTATATATCTTTCTACAGCCCTGTGACGTGCTTCTGAAAGGGACATTAAACACTTAATACATGTTATAAGCATAGTATTGAGGTTTTTCCATGCCTCCCTCTAGTCATGGGTGCCACCATGTTGAAAAATAGGTTTCAGTGCTGATGTGTTTGCAGATGTGCAGCAACACTCCTTCAGCTATCTGCAGTGACGCCTATGTTCCAAAAATGGCAGATCCTATAATTGGAGGGACTTGCATGATCTATATTTAGTGCCAAATTACAAGTGGAATGGTATTTAACGCTTGTGTGCTAACTCTGCTAGAAGTAAGCTTTTTGCACGTTGGTTAGCGCTCATATTACAAAATCAAAACCACATAGGAACAAGGATATATTGTAAAAGTTCACAATAGGCAGAGTAGAAAACTCTTGTGCTTGATTGTAGGGAATTCACAGAAGGTGTGCATGAAAAATAAAAGGTAAATATGGTGAAGTACGTAGGATCAAATAACAGTCCCCTAGGGAACAATACTCACATTGGAGAGGGCTATAACTAAGCTCTTAGTGAAGGTGCAGATAGGTATAAATCCCATCGGCTCCCAAGGATACTTCCAGGATATCGGGTATAAAATATATTTATTAAAATATAGAAAAAGGGAACACTATAACAGACTGTATTAGTCACAAAGCTTCTGGGCATGTCTGACCGATGTAAGTGAACAGCTTAAAGGGACACTAAACCCAAATTATTTCTTTCATAATTCAGATAGAGCATGCAATTTTAAGTAACTTTCTAATTTTACTCTTATCAATTTTTCTAAGTTCTCTTGCTATCTTTATTTGAAAAAGAAGGCATCAAAGCTAAGGAGCCAACCAATTTTTGGTTTAGTACCCTGGACAGCACTTATTTATTGGTGCTACCCAATCAGTAAGGACAGCCCAGGTTGTGAACCAAAAATGGGTCGGCGTCTAAACTTACATTCTTGCTTTTCAAATAAAGATAGCAAGAGAATGAAAAAAAATAATAGGAGTAAATTAGAAAGTTGCTTAAAATTGCAAGCTCTATCTGAATCATGAAAGAAAAAAATTGGGTTCAGTGTCCCTTTAATGGCTTAACAATTCACATACAAATGTCTGTATTAGTCCCACAGGTACAAGTCTGTCATACATTTCACTGGTTAAATCCACAGGTCATTTCTGATTGGTAGAAAATACTTGGCCGTCATTCTCTCCATCAAAATCAGCTGACCCACGGTGTTACAAACACAGACCTTCACAATCGTCTATATCTGGTTTCAGATATACAACTTTAAAGTAAACTGTTTTCTCAATGCGCACAATTTTTTTTTTTTTTAGGAAGTAAATAGGTTAAAATTTTCTCAAATCTAGTTAAAAAAAAAAATGCTCTGAAAACTTTTGATTAAATTGGTAGATTAAAGCGGGGTTAGTATAAGGCCAAATGCCAAAGTATTTAAAAAAAATTCTTATTCATTTTGAGATGGGTATGTACGGAGGAGGAATTATGGACATTGAGATAAATTAAGATTTGTCTGTTTACTTTATAACTCTATATTTTACCAAACTGTTCAAATAATGAGACGTTTGGGGACCATGTGATCAGGATTTTGTATGTATAGTAAAAGATAATCTGCGTAAAGTGAGAGGTGAATGGAGTTTGATCCTATTGTGATACCTTCCATGTTTGTGTTTCTATTGTAAATGACCAAAGGCTCTATTGCCAAGTTGAAGAGTAGGGGTGAGAGTTGACAACCTTGTCGAGTGCCTCTCCAAGAGGAAAGGTCGAGATTCCTCCCTATTGACTAGACCTGAAGCTTGGGGGGCTTGTGTGTGTATATATAATTTGTATAGGGTTGAGGAAATACAATTTTATTTAAAATGTGTACATAGATGTAAACAAGTGATCCCATTCCACCCTGTCAAATACCTTCTCTGCATCTACCGCAAGGAGACATGTTTCTGGCAGATTCTCTATCCTGCAATCTTGTTTGGCTTGCCAGAAATGAGAAATCGCTGACAATGTTTTACAAATATTTACTACTGAGGAACAATTTTGCATAAAGCCTCTCTGGTCTTTGTGAATAATATCGTTCACCACCTTTTTGAGTCTGTACGCTAATATTGAAGTAAACAATTGGTAATAGTTATTTAGTAATGATATGGGGCAATATGATAAGGTTAGGATCTATATCTGGCTTCAGGATAATACAAATATGTGCATCGGTAAAACCAGAGGAAGGTACCGCCGATCTTTGAAGGTATGCAGAGTATAATTTAGCTAAGGTGAGAATCTTGTCTGTACCTGCCTCCTTTCCTATTTTAATGCTTCATCAAGCTTATTATACTTCCAGAATTTGAATTTTGGAGTTCAAGGTGTCTAGTTCTGGTGTCAATATAGGAATTTTAAATCTTGGCCCAAAAGGTATTTTATTTCTTTTTCCTATCTGTTTGTATACTAAAACCCAAAAATGAGCATTGTATTAATTTTTCAGACATTGATAAGATAAGGAAGCATCTGTGAACAGAAGTGATAAGGTCTGATTTCCTTGCAAGCCCATTTTAATGGGTTGTGGTTCCAAAGAACAAAATCAGCTATTTCATATAGGCAAATATACATAAAGGAGCAATAGACACACTTTCTCATACATGTAATATAAGAAATCATTGGAAACACATTAAGGTGAAGCCAACTTTACAGTACACGATCCATTTAATATATTTGAAAGGGAATATCAATGTTCAGAAAGGTTGTTTTTCTATTTAAAAAAATAAAAATAAAACAAAAGATCATGAATTGAAGTGTGAGAGAAGATATAACCAATATATGTTAATCATATTTTTTTTTTATATTTTTTACAAAGTATAGGAGTATTTGCCTCCTATCAGAGAAGCCATAAAACATGCCTTTTTGAATTTCCGTGAAAATTTAAGCAACTTTCTAATTTACTCCTATTAATGTTTCTTTATTCACTTGCTATTTTTTATTTGAAAAAGCAGGAATGAAAGCTTAGGAGCCGGCCGCTTCCCTGGTGCTGAACAAAAAAAATGTGATAATAGGAGTACAATAGAATGTTGTTTAAAATTGCATTCTCTATCCAAATGATGAAAGAAAAAAAAATGTGTTTAGTATCCCTTTTAAATATGAAAAATTGTGGATTTTCAAGTTCTGAAAATTAAAAAAAAAAAATCTGACAGACTTCACAAGCCTAACCTTGCTACATATGTCACTGATTTGAAGTTTATCTTATAATTTCTGCTGGAGGCAAACATGGGAGGTTTTGTTAACACGGTCATAAGGGCAAACCTTGTCATGTGTGGACTGGCTCCTAAAAATATGGAAAATGTTGGGTAGAGTTTGACCATTGAAGTTTGAAACAAGCTGTTAAGTTGTTATAATGGTCAGACTCTGTCTATAAGTTAAACTATTGGAAGAGTAATTACAATGTGTTTACTATACTGTACTTTTTTTTTTATTTTTTTTTAGAGACAAACTATGAGATTTTAATGATTAAATCATCTGTAGTAAAATAAATTTGCATTAAGTGTTTTACTATTTATTTTGTAATTTTTAAGTCTGAAATTTAAAAAAGAAAGGTAGTACTCTAAAGTAGTTTAGATCAACATTAAAACAGAACAAGTGGTGGTTATAGTTTTGGCTACTGAAAAGTATTTAGTACAGGGGTTGCCAACCTTACGTACCACTAAACTCACAATTTTGAATTCCCAGAAACGCGAACATAATTTTTTTTTTTTTTTTTAAATGTATAAACGTCTATTGTGTGTGTGTGTGTGTATATATAATCTCTATCACTGTACATTACTATTATAACCATAGCTAAGTTTTCATTATGTATATATTTAAACATTTTTAAGAATTATTTTTTTAAATTGCCTAACTGAATGACAGAACTGAGAAAATACTTCCAAATGATAGATGAATGGTGAGTGCCAACTTTTGAGCTGGAAACAGGCAGAAAGTGGGGGGAGGAAAAGAATTATGCTTAAAATCACCACAAGACTTCCAAGTTACCTCCCCAGAAAGGAATTATTCAAAACTACAGACAGACATTATTCATGGACAGACATTGGAGTCATAAATTAAGTTTTTATATCAGAAAACTCTCAATATGGATGTGAGCTAACCATGACTGATGTTACTGGGAATTACTATAATACTGGTGGGATATGGCTGATCTGCTGGATGCCAATTACTGTAATTCAGGCGGAATGGCTTTGTGTGCGGGAAAATTATTAGAATGAAAAATAATTTAGATTTAATTAAAAAAAAAAAGATGGAAGAGAGGAAGCTAAACAGTGATGTAAGTCCATTATTAGGAAACCTACTACAAAGACGGGTAAAGGGAAGAAAATAAATGAAATATAGGATATATTTGTTTTTTTAAGATTATTATTTTTTTTTTATATATACTTTAATTCCACTATTTCAAGCGCTGGCTTTAGAATTGAAGCATCTTTCTCTGAGCAGCGCACAGGATGGGAGGAGTTAAAAATACAATCAAAGCTATGCAACGTGCACAGGGAGATTGTAATTTATAAAGTCACAATATAAAGAGAGAAATAGCAACCAAAATCAGGTTACTATTAGGAAAGACAGGGATTTCAGCACAACCTTTTTAATTGCTAAGCAAATGCAGAGCACCACAATTTGCGGTATGTATAAATTCCTCAAACCATTCACCCACTTACAGGGCATATAAATATTTACTACTTTAAAAAGAGAGACACATTGAACCAAATGAATTAGTACAAAGAGGAGTAGCACTTGAAACAGACATAAATGTAAATTTTATTAAAGTGTTAGGATAGCTGGATCAATAGAAGTATGCTATAGATGTAAACTGACCACACCTCCACTAGAGGATGGTTACGTTCTAAACGTAAAATCAGCCATCATAGTGACCCATGAGGATCTATATCAGTTAAACAGTACTATATTAGTGCCTAAGACAGTTTAGAGTCAGCAATCAACATATCTATATAATGATAATCTATATCAATCATTGTATAGGAGAGCTATAAGTAAACTCCTAGTATTGTGCACAATACACTGATCTGCAGACGTATATACAATCATACACAGGTATTCTGACAAGACAAAAGAGACTAAAAAAAAAATAAAAAATTAGTGTGTGTATGTATATTGTGCAAAGTATTAGAATATCACACCCACTCTGGTGCCGGTGTGTGTGTGGTGGTGGTGGGGGGATAAGCTGCCCTAATGTCTGCGCTACCAAGGCTCACTTAGGAGAAACCGTGAGTTTTGCATATGCTGCTGTAATCTCAGGTATTAATTCACAGGCTTATAAACTGAAAAGAATAGAAGTCTAGAAAAAGAGGTTATGAAGAAAAGGGGGTTTAAGCTAGATTGTAAGGGGGTGTGTATGTATGTATGTATATGTATATATATATTTTAGTGAACACTTATTTAGTGTCTCCAGGAAGTGATATATTGCCTAGATGAAACACAATAATGATACTGTTTAGATAAAGTCTAGCAAAGTATAAATGAGTCCGTGTGGGTAGTAAACCCACACTAATAAAGACAAATGTTCAAAAATAACATGACATTTATAAAAAGGAAGCCGGTGGGTGTGCACTTACTAGAAATTACACCAATCATATGAGGTAAGTTGCCACATCTATTAGTGCTGATCCTCCGGTGATGCCTTGCTTCAGTGTCAGGATGATATCTAACTTCTTGTCTTCTTGGAGTGTGGTGTGCAAATGGCAGGCTGGATTCTGAGATGGTTCTTCCATGGATTCAGGAGTTTTAAACCAGATGCAAAATAAAGAGGGTACATAGCATAATACAGTTTTTTTTTTTTTTTTTGCTTGTTTTTTTTTTTTTTATTAAAACGGATATAAAAACACAAGCCAAATGACCACTCGCACGTATAAGGTATAAATCAAGCACATATGTGACTAAAAACACACTCCTGATAATCCAAAAAGTGTCCTCCAGCTCTCCACATATATATCTCAATGTGAAGCCGTTGGTGGTACACAGACAAGATTAAAAAAAAGTCCAAATAAAGTCTCCAAATCCCGTGTTTCAAAGGGTTAATATCCCTTTTATCTTGTCTGTGTACCACCAACGGCTTCACATTGAGATATAGAGATATATATGTGGAGAGCTGGAGGACACTTTTTGGATTATCAGGAGTGTGTTTTTAGTCTCACATGTGTTTGATTTATACCTCATATGTTTGGGGTATTTACATGTGAGTGGTCATTTGGCTTGTGTTTTTATATCTGTTTTAATAAAAAAAAACTGTATTACGCTATGTACCCTTTTTTTTTTTTTTAATCTAGTTTAATACTCCTGAATCCAGCCTGCCATTTGCACACCATACTCCAAGAAGCTAGATATCATCCTGACACTGATGCATCAGCGGCGGAGCAGCACTGATGGATGCGGAAACGTACCTCCTATGATTGGGGTAATTTCTAGTAAGTGCACACCCACCGGCTTCCTTTTTTATATGTCATTTTATTTTTCAACATTTGCCTTTTATTAGTGTGGGTTTACTAGTACTACCCACACGGACTCCTTTTTATACTTTGCTATCTTTGCTTTATCTAAGCAGCATTTATTATTGTGTTTCAATTGGGCAATATATCGCTTCCTAGAGACACAATTAGTACATGTGCGTATGTATGTATGTACATCTCTCTCTTTATCTGTGGTTTTGAATAGGCGCTATTTCAAACCCCCTTTTCTCTTGTAAGGTGTATCCAGTTCACGGATCATCCATTACTTGTGGGATATTCTCATTCCCAACAGGAAGTTGCAAGAGGACACCCACAGCAGAGCTGTAATATAGCTCCTCCCCTAACTGTCATAGCCTGTCATTCTCTTGCAACTCTCAACAAGCAAGGACGTTGTAGGAGAGAGTGGTTAAATATAGCTAGTTTATTTTCTTCAATCAAAAGTTTATTTTTAAATAGTACCGGAGTTGTGCTATTTTATCTCAGGCAGTAAATAGAAGAATAATCTGCCTGAGGTTTCTATGATCTTAGTAGGTTGTAACTAAGATCCATTGCTGTTCTCACATATGTCTGAGTGGATTACACAGATGAGGTAACTTCAGCGAGAGAATGGCGTGCAGCTTATTCTGCTATCAGGTATGTGCAGTAATTTTTTTCTAGAGATGGAAAATTACTAGAAAATGCTGCTGATACCGGATTAATGTAAGTTAAGCCTGAATACAGTGATTTAATAACGACTGGTATCATGCTTACTCCCAGGGGTAATACCCTTATGATATTGCAATATAAAACGTTTGCTGGCATGTTTAATCGTTTTTATATATGCTTTGGTGATAAAACTTTATTGGGGCCTAGTTTTTTTTCCACATGGCTGGCTTAAATTTTGATTAGAAACAGTTTCCTTAAGCTTTCCACTGTTGTAGTATAAAAAGTTACAGTTGGTGCACTTAAAATTATAAACTGTGACATCCAGTTTCCCTCAAAGGCCCTCTGAATGCTATAGGACATCTCTAAAGGGCCCAAAGGCTTTCCAAAGTCGTTTATTGGGGAAGGTAGGGCCACAGCTTGCTGTGGCAGTTGGTTGTGACTGTTAAAAAAACGTCTATTTTGTTTTTTGTATCCGTTTTTTGAACTAAGGGGTTAATCATCCATTTGCAAGTGGGTGCAATGCTCTGTTAGCCTATTATACACACTGTAAAAATTTCGTTTTATTTACTACATTTTTTCACTGTTTTTCAAATTCTGACAAAATTTGTTTCTCTTAAAGGCACAGTACCGTTTTTTACATTTGCTTGTTAACTTGATTTAAAGTGTTTTCCAAACTTGCTAGTCTCATTGCTAGTCTGTATAAACATGTCTGACATAGAAGAAACTCCTTGTTTATTATGTTTAAAAGCCATGGTGGAACCCCCTCTTAGAATGTGTACCAAATGTACTGATTTCATTTTATGCAATAAAGATAATTTTCTGTCTTTTAAAAAAAAAAAATTATCACCAGAGGAATCTGACGAGGGGGAAGTTATGCCGTCTAACTTTCCCCACGTGTCAGACCCTTTGACTCCCGCTTAAGGGACTCACGCTCAAATGGCACCAAGTACATCTAGGGCGCCCATAGCGTTTACTTTACAAGAAATGGCGGCAGTCATGGATAATACACTGTCAGCGGTATTAGCCAGACTACCTGAACTTAGAGGTAAGCGAGAAAGCTCTGGGGTGAGACAAAATGCAGAGCATACTGACGCTTTAAGAACCATGTCTGATACTGCCTCACAATATGCAGAAGCTGAGGAAAGAGAGCTTTAGTCAGTGGGTGATGTTAATGACTCCGGAAAGATACCTGATTCTAATATTTCTACATTTAAATTTAAGCTTGAACACCTCCGCGTGTTGCTTAGGGAGGTTTTAGCTGCTCTGAATGACTGTGATACCATTGCAGTGCCAGAGAAATTGTGTAGACTGGATAAATACTATTCAGTGCCGGTGTGTACTGATGTTTTTCCAAATACCTAAAAGGTTTACAGAAATTATTAATAAGGAATGGGATAGACCAGGTGTGCCGTTCTCTTCCCCTCCTATTTTTAGAAAAATGTTTCCAATAGACGCCACCACACGGGACTTATGGCAGACAGTCCCTAAGGTGGAGGGAGCAGTTTCTACTCAAGTAAAGCTTTCTACTATCCCTGTCGAGGACAGTTGTGCTTTTTTTTTTTTTTTTTTTTTTTAGATCCAATGGATAAAAAATTAGAGGTTACCTTAAGAAAATATTTATTCAACAAATCTAGGGCCAAACAGTCTAATTTTTGTGCTTTCCGAAACTTCAAGGCAGGTGCGGCATCAACTTCCTCTAATGCTAAACAAGAGGGAACTTTTGCTCAATCCAAGACGGTCTGGAGACCAATCCAGACCTGGAAAAAAGGTAAGCAGGCCAAAAAGCCTGCTGCTGCCTCTAAGACAGCATGAAGGAACGGCCCCCTATCCGGTAACGGATCTAGTAGGGGGCAGACTTTCACTCTTCGCCCAGGCCATTCCGCGCCCTTCGGTGGCTCAGTGTATGGAAGTTATCGGCTTAATGGTAGCGGCAATGGACATAGTGCCGTTTGCACGCTTACATCTCAGACTGCTGCAACTATGCATGCTCAGTCAGTGGAACGGGGATTACACAGATTTGTCCCCTCAACTGAATCTGGACCAAGAGACCAGGGATTCCCTTTTCTGGTGGCTATATCGGGTCCATCTGTCCAAAGGTATGACCTTTCGCAGGCCAGATTGGACAATTGTAACAACAGATGCCAGCCTTGTAGGTTGGGGTGCAGTCTGGAATTCCCTGAAGGCTCAGGGATCGTGGACTCAGGAGGAGTCTCTCCTTCCAATAAATATTCTGTAATTAAGAGCGATATTCAATGCTCTTCAGGCTTGGCCTCAGTTAGCAACTCTGAGGTACATCAGATTTCAGTCGGACAACATCACGACTGTAGCTTACATCAACCATCAAGGGGGAACAAGAAGTTCCCTAGCGATGTTAGAAGTTTCAAAAATAATTTGCTGGGCAGAGATTCACTCTTGCCACCTATCAGCTATCCATTTCCCAGACTTTTCATCCGGGAGAGTGGGAACTCCATCCGGAGGTTTTTGCACAACTGATTCATCGTTGGGGCAAACCAGAACTGGATCTCATGGCGTCTCGCCAGAACACCAAGCTTCCGTGTTACGGATCCAGGTCCAGGCATCCCAAGGTGACATTGATAGATGCCCTAGCAGCACCCTGGTCTTTCAACCTGGCTTATGTGTTTCCACTGTTTCCTCTGCTTCCTCGACTGATTGCCAAGATCAAGCAGGAGAGAGCATCGGTGATTCTGATAGCACCTGCGTGGCCACGCAGGACCTGGTATGCAGATCTAGTGGACATGTCATCCTTTCCACCATGGACTCTGCCTCTGAGACAGGACCTTCTACTTCAGGGTCCTTTCAACCATCCAAATCTAATTTCTCTGAGGCTGACTGCCTGGAGATTGAACGCTTGATTTTATCAAAGCGTGGCTTCTCCGAGTCAGTTATTGATACCTTAATACAGGCACGAAAGCCTGTCACCAGGAAAATTTAACATAAGATATGGTGTAAATATCTTTATTGGTGTGAATCCAAGGGTTACTCATGGAGTAAGGTCAGGATTCCCAGGATATTATCTTTTCTCCAAGAAGGTTTGGAAAAAGGATTGTCAGCTAGTTCCTTAAAGGGACAGATTTCTGCTCTGTCTATTCTTTTGCACAAGCGTCTGGCAGATGTTCCAGACGTTCAGGCATTTTGTCAGGCTTTAGTTAGAATCAAGCTTGTGTTTAAACCTGTTGCTCCACCATGGAGCTTAAATTTGGTTCTTAAGGTTCTTCAAGGAGTTCCGTTTGAACCTCTTCATTCTATAGATATCAAACTTTTATCTTGGAAAGTTCTTTTTTTTTTTTTTTTTTTTTTTTGGTAGCTATTTCCTCGGCTCGTAGAGTCTCTGAGCTATCTGCCTTATAATGTGATTCTCCTTATCTGATTTTTCATATGGATAAGGTAGTCCTGCGTACCAAACCTGGGTTCTTACCTAAGTTGGTATCTAACAAGAATATCAATCAAGAGATTGTTGTTCCATCCTTGTGTCCTAATCCTTCGAAGAAGGAACATCTATTACACAATCTGGACGTGGTCTGTGCTTTAAAGTTTTACTTACAAGCTACTAAAGATTTTCGTCAAACATCTGCTTTGTTTGTTGTCTACTCTGGACAGAGGAGAGGTCAAAAGGCTTCGGCAACCTCTCTTTCTTTTTGGCTAAAAAGCATAATCCGCTTAGCCTATGAGACTACTGGACAGCAGCCTCCTGAAAGGATTACAGCTCATTCCACTAGAGCTGTGCCTTCCACTTGGGCCTTTAAAAATGAGGCTTCTGTTGAACAGATTTGCAAGGCGGAGACTTGGTCTTCGCTTCATACTTTTTTCAAAATTTTACAAATTTGATACTTTTGCTTCTTCGGAGGCTATATTTGGGAGAGAGGTTTTACAGGCAGTGGTTCCTTCCATTTAAGTACCTGCCTTGTCCCTCCCTTCATCCGTGTACTTTAGCTTTGGTATTGGTATCCCACAAGTAATGGATGATCCGTGGACTGGATACACCTTACAAGAGAAAACACAATTTATGCTTACCTGATAAATTTATTTCTCTTGTGGTGTATCCAGTCCACGGCCCGCCCTGTCATTTTAAGGCAGGTAATTTTTAAATTTAAACTACAGTAACCACTGCACCCTATGGTTCCTCTTTCTCGGCTTGTTTTCGGTCGAATGACTGGCTATGACAGTTAGGGGAGGAGCTATATTACAGCTCTGCTGTGGGTGTCCTCTTGCAACTTCCTGTTGGGAATGAGAATATCCCACAAGTAATGGATGATCCGTGGACTGGATACACCACAAGAGAAATAAATGTATCGGGTAAGCATAAATTGTGTTTTCTTCATACATATATCTATCTATCTATCTCTGGAATGGCTAAACTGTGCTGCAGGTAAGTCACACATTGATTACCTAATTTCAGGCAGGGAAACTAATATATGTAGAGAACAAACCATTAATCTAAGTCTCATCTAGTCACAAAGTTAAGATAGGTGTTTTTTTTTTTTTTTTTTTAATTGTGTTAAGTGATTAATACAAGGTTATTATATTATATTAGAAAACATAATACTTCCATTTTAAATGTATGATTAGCTTTGAATAGTGAAAGAGAGTTACCTGGTAGTTTGGTGGGTGTGTTGATTTTTGTTTTTTTTGTTTTTTTTTAAACCACACTCTTCTCTAACTACTCCTAATGATTATTGGTAACAATTGTAAAAATATTCTTAGAATTCTACAACTTTCTCTAGCACATCTGCTAATGGTTAAATAATCACTGTGGGGTATGGGCTACAAGAATGTCTCGGGCATTCTGAATTCTCTATTACATGATCTCAGATGCAGCATAATATAATTTTCTTAATGAAATAAAAATCTTGGCCGAGGTCATCACTTTGACTCAGTAGAAATCAATTGCATCTAGCCTGAAATGGAAATCAGATCGATCATTTAACTTCAACAAATGTTTTACTTTAAAACCAATTTCACAAGCCCTAAAAGAATCTATGAACTGTTTATTTTTTTATTTTTTTTTTATTTTGATTTAGGGAGAGTAGTTTTTTTAACAGGTCAAAATTTACATATATAGTTTTTTATTTTTTACATTTTTGAGTTTCTTTGATTAAGCATTTGGATAGTATAAACTATTATAAACTTATTTCTTTATTTTTCTCCATATAAAACTGAATTCTGTATTTATTTATTTTTGTCAAATAATGATTGTATTTTTAAATGTATAATGTAAATGCGCCAAACAGAATTATCGGTAGCCAGAGATTAAAATAATTGTATAGTGATATAGTCCATCTTTTTATCAAACCTTTTTCAAAGCAATAGGGAAAAAGTTGGTTTTAAAAACTTAAAGTGAAAGTAGAAAAATAAATTCGATACAGACATCTGGGTTCAAGAATGCAAGGGAGCTTCAAACCCCTTTGCTGTTACAAATAAATGTACAAACATACACCTTTCTTGGCACTTAAACAACAAAGTTGGAATAATTCCTGACCTTAAATGCTAACCCCAGATAGATTTCTATAACTCTTCTGTATGACTGTTTGAGTCTTCTATTTCAGTGAACCCTGATCATTGCAAATGGTAGTTTCTGTGTTTTGCAGTTAACCCTTTCAATTTTTATTTGCCTGGGCCTCTCTGTGCAAAGATTTACTGCACAGTAACTTAGCATGTTTACTTTTCCTTGGGAGCTGTGGCAAAACATCTTTTGAAGACAGATGAAGATACAGATGGTTGAAATGGCTATGAAGTAAAATCTGTGATCCCCAGATATATTTACGACCCTGTCAATCTCTATAGGTTTTAAGACTACTCGTCTTACATCATATGAAAGTGGTTTTATGGACTTTCATTTGATTTCATGGCTTAAATGACAATAAATCTATAACGTAAAACCTCTTAATAGCATTTTGAACGTCAGCTTCTTTATCTGTATAACTTAATTGCTTTATTTTTATGAAAGCTCGAAAGCGCAGGCCATTGCTTATTTCTAGTCTGTCTATTTTTTCTTCATATGTGAATATTCTTTTTGTTAAACAATCACCATACTATGGGGGAGAGCAAGTAGAAGAAAATTGTTATCCTTGGGATTTATACATCTGCTTTCTGGGGCACATGCCATGAAGTCAGCCCCTTGCAACCTAGAAAGGCATATGACCCTAATTGAAATAAAATTTGAACCCCTGCAGATCAAATGGTTGATAAGTAAAGTTTTTATCCTATTTTACAATATGTGAGGGTTCACAAAATATTCCTCTCGACCAACTATAAATCCACATTAAAGTGTAATTCCCCCCCCCCTCTTTTATATGAGATCTTCTAGATATTCCACGGTTAATCAGAAAATGGTAATTTTGTTTATATATGAAAGGGACAGTCAAGTCAAAATTAAACTTTGATGATGCCTCAGAAAATGTGCATATAAAAGAGACACAGCACATTTAGATAATGGAAGTGAATTTGGTGGTTTAAAATTTTGGGCTCTGAGGCATCTCAGCTCCTACTGAGCATGTGCAAAAGCCACAAGATATACATTTTGTGATTGGCTGATAGCTGTCACATGATGCATTAGTAGGAAAATGACAATCCTGGGAGTATTGTATTTATTTATCTGCTATATTATTAAGTCGTGGGTGTTTTTTTGTTTTTTCTATTTATATTTTTATTTTATTTTTTTTCTCCCCTTTTGATGGTTACAGATGTAACAAAAGACAAAAACATTTTGGATTTATTCTATTGTCTAATACATTTTAAAGGAAGTAAGTCTGAGAAAGATTCAATACTATGCTGAGCAGGGCTGATGATTTCCTCCAACTCTTTAATAAATATAATCCTGCTTTCAGTTTCCTTCATCTTTGTGTTAATAAATCCTATCTTCACATATGCTTGTATATCCGCTTGGATTTTTCTCCACTCCTGTGTAGTATATACCCAAGACACAAGGTTTTTTTTTTTCCTAAGCTAATGAGAATGACAGTGTGACTGGTAGATACAGCATGGTTTCATTTGCTTCCAGATGTACGTTGTGGCTTAGCCGCAAGATTTATTGGAAGTTTGTGTACCTCGCTGTGAAAGAGAACATGCTTTCTACCCATGTGCTAGCTAGTGTAATGAAATAATTGAAGAGTTGTCAGGAATGTCTAGTAACCGTGATACATTGTTGAAAATGCCTATTTTGAGTGCAATTCTTTATTCCAATATACTTAAACTTCTTACTTGTTTACTTTCATCTCTTATGAAAGACTACTTTCTACATTTTGTATTAGTGCAAGTTGTATAAATCAAACATCACCACGATTTAATAAGGAATAGCCAGTAAAAAGATGCTCAGTATTAAGAAGGTCAATAATACACATTTTATGAATTTAACAAATATGAACCTGGAAAAATGGGTGGGTGGTTGTGGTGTTTGCATCTGCCTTTTTGTTTAGCTGTCTTTAATGGAAAGCGTTCTCCCTTAGATGTATTACCCCTCATGCCTTTGTGTGTATTTTGATATACACTAATTTTTTTTTTCCTTTAGCAAAAATGTATTTATATTGTATTATGCATTATGGAATTTATTGGATATATGTGGTAATTCCAGTTCTACTTGTTCTCGCGCTGTCAAAAGGACTTCCTATAACATCAGAGATTGTGGCCAGCTTGGTATTTGATACAGGTACTTATAAAGGTCATCTTTAAAGGGACAGTCAAGTCCAAAAAAAATAACTTTCATGTTTTAAATAGGGCATGCAATTTTAAACAACTTCCCAATTTACTTTTATCACCAATTTTGCTTTGTTCTCTTGGTATTCTTAGTTGAAAGCTAAAACTAGGAGGTTCATATGCTAATTTCTTAGACCTTGAAGACTGCATCTAATCTGAATACATCTTGACCACTAGAGGGCATTAGTTCACATGTTTCATATAGATAACATTGAGCTCATGCACGTAAAGTGACCTAGGAGTAAGCACTGATTGGCTAAACTGCATGTCTGTCAAAAGAACTGAAATAAGGGGGCAGTCAGTAGAAGCTTAGATACACGTTTTACCTCTGTAATTATCTTGTATTATAACTGTGTTGGTTATGCAAAACTGGGGAATGGGTAATAAAGGGATTATCTATCTTTTTAAATAACAAAAATTCTGGTGTTGACTGTCCCTTTAAGAACAATCTTCTCACTCATTGAAAATATTGCATTAAAAAGTCTATGAATATTTTTTTTTCCTGCTATTCATATTTACTTGTATGCATTTTTATGTCTATTCAGTCCATTTTTGTTGTGTAACAAATGTAAAAAGTGAGCTTCCCGTGTCTTTTACAATTGTAAAGACAATCATGGAAGTGGTTAATACCCTTATTTAGTAAGAGGTGGATAATCCATTATGTTGACTTCTGTCAAATAAAACAGCTCAGGCCTTAAAAAGTTAGGGAACTGTATCCCAGCTGACCTTTTTGTATTGCGTTTTCCTAATTAAAGGGACAGTATACACTAATTTTCATATAACTGCATGTAATAGACAATACTATAAAGAAGAATATGCACAGATACTGATCTAAAAATCCAGTATAAAACCTTTTTAAAAACGTTCTTAGAATCTCCCAGTTTAGCACTGTTAATGAGGTTAGGCTGAGAAATTAGGAAGAGCAGACACTCCCCCCCCCCTTCCCCTGCAAATGAAAAGAACCATTACACAAACAGGAATGTGTAGACTTTAGTCTCCATCAGATACTTTGGGGCTTGGTTAGGAGTCTGAAAATCAGCACAATGTTGTAAAAAAAAAAAAAAGCAAATCTATACATTTTTACAAAAACACTCCCAGATGGGATATATAAATGGATCATCTGCAAAATATTTATGCAACTTTAGGGTTGCTAAAGTGATATTTAACTCTGTAAGTACTGCAACAATGCAAACAATAAGTAATGTTATAATAAAGTAAACAATATTATTATTATAATTATTATTAAATATTTTTTAAAATAAAAATTACTAAATTGTATTTTAGATTTATTCATCTGTCAATCATGAACCTTCCCGCCGCACACCCTCAACAGCCGTGTTCAGCATTCTAGTGATGTGTTGAACAGCCCCACCCACTTTATTTATTTATAAATATTTTACCAGGAAGGATACATTGAGATTTCTCTCAGTTTCAAGTATGCCCTGGGTCCACAAAACATTGCATTGATACAATAGGGTACAATAAAATACAAAAACAATATTAATGCATAATATATGCAAAATTTAACATAGAACAGGTAGGAAATATATAATCAATCATGACAGGTGCATTTGGTTTTGAGATATAGAGGGATCTCTTAAAGGATTTTAGGCTTGTGGAAGGTCGTTCCATAATTGTGGTGCTCTGTAGGAAAAGGAGGATCGAGCTGCTTTCTTTTTGTATTGTACTCTACACATCCATACATGTAGAGCGGTCCCACCCGCTCTACACATCTTACCAGATGTTCTTTTGAGCCCCAAAGTAACTGAACATGCACAGTAAGTTATGGAAATGTGATTGGTTAAACACATGCATCAAGAAATTTACATAAAAATAAGCAAGCCGTATGGCTACGCTCCTGATTGGCTCTTTAACAAATCTCAGAGTTTAAAAAAAAAAAAAAAAAGCGAGAAGGGGAGCCGGCGGGAGAGCGTGGGTAACAAAAAAAACATATATATGCAAAACTGACACAGGTAAATTTAGGAAAAATCTAAAAACAATGTTGAACTAATGTTGATTGACACTTCATGGTTGGGCAAACCAAGTCTTATCAAGTTTATCATCACTTTAAGTCATGGTGTGTCACTGAGAATTCTGATAGATATGGTTTTTATATTTTAAACAATGTTCTTGACCTGAAACTAAAACAGAAATGTTTATTAATTACTAAATGTTTTCAGAAGTTTACTTGGGTGTGACCATAACACTGATTTTTACATTACAAATCAAGCAGCTCAAGTCTTAACCGAGTTGTCCACTGTCTATCCTTAATTGCAGGAGACAGACTAGATGTGGATATTCCTGTGGGGACACAAATGAGTCTATAAACTCTTTAGGTACTTATATTGTATCACAAAGGGATATCTCAAAATCTGGGTTATCTCTAACCATCAAGGATAAAAGCTGGTCAACCACGCAAGTCTTAAATAAATATAGATAGCATTCTCTGGTTTCTAAATTGATTATGTCCAATCTACTTGCCTCCATTTTCATCATTTACATGGAATATTGTTTGTTTTTATTTTTTGGGACTTTTCCCATTCACTTCTTTCTAGGTAAGATTGCTTCACAAAGCTGCTACTTAGAAGGGAGCTGAGTAGGGATGGGCGAATGTGTTTATATTCGAATGTTAGAACGAATGTTATTGTAGACATTCGATTTACATAATAGAATGTTGATAAGAACGAATATTCTTTAAAAATTATATTTTCGAATGCTATTTACAGTTTTCGAATGCGACATTCGAATATTACATTTATAAAACACAATTGTAGACTAGAAATACTATTTCAAATGTTTTTTGTTTTTTTTAATTGAAAAATTCGAAAATGAAAATAGAATGTTATATAAACATTTGAAATTCGATTCAAACGAATGTATCAAAAATTAGTTTTAAATTTCGAATTTTTAGAAACATTCGCCCATCCCTAGAGCTTAGTAAATGCATATGCTGCTATACACTTAAAGGGACAGTAAACCTAAAAAATAATGTTATATAATTCTGCACAAAATAGTGCAGAATTATATAACATTATTTTAGTGTTATTGTTATAAACCCTTTTATTCCCTTTGAATTTTTTTAAAATATCCTGCTGTCAGACAGAGCAGGAGCGAGCTGCACTTAGTGCTATGGCGCGGTCGGGCCGGGCTGTGACTATACCGCTGGCCCGAATGCGCTGTCTAATAAAAACAGACCCGCTCAGCAGAGTACCGAGAGCGGGTCTGAAAAACGGACCTATTTTAAAAAAAATTCAAAGGGAATAAAATGGTTTATAACGATAACACTAAAATAATATAATATAATTCTGCACTATGTGCAGAATTATGTAATATTTTTTTAGGTTTACTGACACTTTAAATCTTGTTTGTGTGTGGGGGTTGAAGGCAAAAATAAAAGTTGCAGGGGACAAACTCTCCTGGAAACTTCAAGTATTGCATATAAAGGGGTTGATGGACACATAGATACAACTGAGTTTTTTTTTTTTTTTTTTTTGGAAGATCACATTAAATATGGAACAAGTCTAACATTAACATTGTTGAAATATAAAGAAATAATTTACAACCTGCAATTTTATAAGTGTATGTGTGTATATGTGTGTGTGTATATATATATATATATATATATATATATATATATATATATATATTACACAATTGACATATTTTTTTTAAGTCCCATATTTTTATGCCATGCAACACCATAAAATCCATAGTCACTCACCGTAATCAAATATAAGTTTAGCAGATCCCTATACTCCACAGTGGGTCTAAACCTCAGGTTAGCACTCAACATGTGCAGGAGCCATCTTGGCATTGGTGTATATTTACCCAGTATCCCCTGCTCCAGTGGAATTATTGTTAGTTTATGTGAAATTTGTTCTACAATGATTTATTTTATTTTGTGATCTGTCTGTGCTTAGTCATTTTTAATTTACTCGGTAATGACTGTAATGGAAAATTTTCTACAAATGTTAAATACTTTTGCGTTTTCATTTACATTCGTACAGTTTAGAATTTCTATGAATTGGCGTTATTTATTAAGTCTATCGTTAATTTAGCCAGTGTCATACTCTTTCGATGAACCTTTAATTTTTACTCTAACTAGTTCCTTAGGAGGAAGATAAATTATCTGGCTAAAACCTAATTCATTCAGTAAAGGTTCCAGGATCTAGTGACCTTCTTGATACCTAGAGTTGCTATTCACAGCAGTTTTTGTGTCTGCAATAAAAAATATATCAACTTTCTCACCAGTTTCCTTTGTTGCAAAGGTTAATGTTGTGTCACATGTGGTTTTTTTTTTTGTTTGTTTTTGTTTTTTTTAGCAATTTATCTTGTAGTTTATTCCTTCATAAGGTTTGACTCAATCATCTGAAGATTGCAGAAGAAAAAATTGCCAGGTGCTTAAAAATAACTGCATTTGACAACTAGTTTTGTGTAATTGGGTAATCTGGTAATTGAGTATAATGATGATTTTTCCATTTATCGGAATTAGAAAGCTGCTTAATGACATTTTTAAAAATGCTGCCCTTTTGACACCTTTCTTACAGCTCATAAATGTGTATGTATATAACAGAATAAACAAGTATAATATATTTAACTGCATTAAAACGGCACCAAATTTAAGATTATCAACAGCCAATACATTTTCTGACAAGACAATATATGCTGTATCAAAGCTAACCTTTTTCCTGTGCAGGATCTTATTGGGTTTTTTTAAAAAAATGGAAGATTGTTGCATTTTTATTTTATAAAAGATAAAATATTCTATATTTAAATAAAAATCTTACATAAGCATTTTTACAAAAGAAACAGATATCTATATAAACACAAAACTAATTTAAATATTATACAGAATGCACCACAACATGAAACCATATTAACAATATGGACTGAGGACTTGATAAAAATCATAATATAACTTGAATTAAATCAGTGATCAACCTAGACCACATTAGGGGCTAACTACGGACTAGCTTCCATTGTTGTTGTAAATTGGTTGGTAACGAGATTTATCTCAATTAAAAATGCACAAAGCAGTGTACTCTATGGATCGATACTTCCCTTAAGAAATCAGAACCGCAGCCGTCCCACAGTCTCTCCTGGAATCTGTGCAAATAGATAGGATGTGCCTAGGGGAGGCACAGGTTCACTCTGTCAATCGATTTAATCGCTGTATATTAGTCTTACTCAGTTTTCATCTGTAGGCACATACTCCTGTTTCAGAGTAGAAAGATTGTGCTGCGATACCAAATTAAGACACCAAATAAGGCGTGTATATACTCACAGCATATATTTTCAATATCCAGCTCTTTCTTTGTGTAAAAAGGATTTCACAGATTTTCAGGTTTAAAAAATAGTATTTATTTTGCCCTCAAATTCATCAGCGATTTAAATCGATTGACAGAGTGAACCTGCGTCTCCATCTGGCACACCTTATCTCAATTAAAGTTTGTGGAATTGTATACAATTCCACAAACTTTAATATATATTTGTATACAGTATATAAGGTACTACAGCAATATAAACTAGATCTATGAAGGGAAACGGGGTCTATAGATGTTGGAAGAAGTAATAATGTTATAGCCATAGTGTCTGCAGGGTTAATAGAAATAATCCAGCTATGATATGTATTGCAGGTCGTCATGTCATCTCACCAGGAACACTTTTAGAACATTGGGTACAATGCTGGTTCAATGGTTTTTGTGCAAGTATAAATGATGTCCCAGCAATGCATTTCAGTACTGTGATACACTAATTTATTAGTTACCAGACATTCCTGCCCAGTAGAATTTTATGACGTGCCTACCTATTGCAATAAGTTAATTCTTATGCTATAATAAGACAGCATGTTTATGTATTCTAACAAATAAAGATGCTCTCCTTTTTTTGTTTGATTCTCCAGTGTGAAAATACATTTGTTGATGGGTACAAAACACTTGTTTGCCTATATAATGTTATGTATAGTAGTTCTACACAAGGATGTAATGGGATTTATAAATCTTGTAGCTTCGGCAAAGAGAACTTAATACATAAATAAATAAAGCCTTTCAATTCAAAATTGGTCTTCTGAATAAATATGTACATGAGACCACGCATTTGGGGGGCAGTGGAAATTATTAGAGGCGCTAGTATCTTTTTATTATTTTTATGTTCTATTTTAATGCAAAGTGCAGTCAACAAATATATACTGTATATAAACCTCATGTCTGATTCCTCTAGTTGAGCACATTTGAGGACACCTATTTATTTTTATTTTTTTTAAAATTCTGGGAGACTTCTGGCCCTAATATACCTGGGAAAACTAGGACAGTTTGCAAGTAATAGGATTTGATTTGTCACTGCACAAAATGAATGAGAACTGTCTATAATATGGCATCCATCCTCTCTATTTAGTTGCTAAATCTTAGCAACTGTTCACTTGGGATATATAGCAGTCTCTTCTAACCCCTTCATGACTGGGCAAATGTTCTCAATCGGAACAAATTTTATTTTTCATTCAAAGTAGCTGATTTTGCCTGTTGAAACCACCACCTACATTGGAAAAAAATGAATACTATAGAATTCTCTAGAAAAATAAAAAGGCTATGTAACCGGGAGGCAGAAGCAGAAATCAACCCATATAAAATTTGAGTTCCTGCATACAATTAACTCTTCTTCACTACTTGCCAGAGTACATTGTCCCTTTTTAATAATTTTCATGACAAAATGTAGAATTAATATCCGTAAATGTTGGTCTTTCATATGCATAGCAAAAATATTTTTTTTGAGTACAATGTACCTTTTTTAAATAGAGATTGGCTTGTAGGCTTCTAAAATCAGTGGACATTAGTAGTTGGATCACTGGGCAGGGCTAGAAAGAAAAGCACTGAGCACCTACGTAACCACTGTCTGTATAGATGATAGTGATGGTAATGTAAACACATTTCCTTTGGTCAACCTAGACACTCAAGCGAACATATATTTAAATTAATAAAAAAATAAAAATAAAATAAATATATATATATATAATATATGTTTGTGTTAACAGCATCCTAAGCAAGGTTCAAACTGTAGTTACCTCTTGTCTTACTGTAACCTGAGGTCCAATGGATTAAATACAATATTTTTAACCTCTTAAAACTCAGTGGAAAGCTTAGAAAGGATACAATGGAAAATATTTGAGGAGATCAGCTAGATGGCAGAATACATGCAATTTCACCTGAGAAGGATTGGAGTCTGCCAAAGCTTGACCTTCCCATTTAGGTTTTCTTTATGACAAGATCAGTTGTTCAGAGTTGTATCGGTGTTTATTTACTACTAATAATATCTTATCTTAATGAATTGGTCCACTGATCCTTATTGACTGAAGTATGATTTAATTTGAAATAATCCTAGATCCTTGTAAATGGCAGTAATTATACCTTTTTTTAGAATAACTTTTCTGCTGTAGAGCTGTAGTCTAGATATGATCTCAATTTTAATTCTATGTAGCATCTTTTTTACACATTGTAGCTTAGTGAGATTGCTAAATTGGAAATCAATGTCTTGTACTCACACCTATATTCACCTACATTATTCTGCAATGCATACGCTACACTATTTTACACACATAATAAATAAATAAATAAACATGACTATGTTTTCACAGTAAAAAGTGTGTTTAAAAAGACCAGCGAGTTCAAGTTTCTGTTCTGTTTATCCTGCACTAGCACCCTGGCGGTTTAGCTTTAAAGTGAGAGTGCCCTCGTGTTTGTGTGTGTGTGTGTATATATGTGTATATATGTGTGTGTGTGTGTGTGTGTATATATATATATATATATATATATATATATATATATATATATATATATATATATATATATATATATATATATATATAATGTATGTTTGTGTGTGTGTATATGTGTGTGTGTATGTATATATATATATATATATATATATATATATATATATATATATATATATTATAATATATACACATCTTGTAAAACCAGCAGGAAGTCAGACGAGCGCAAACCCCTTATCACTTGGGCACAAACGTTTGCGCTCCAATGGTAATCTAGCCCTTATAATGGGGCAGGACATAAAAAGTTTCATGTCAGAAGAGAAACACCTATTGGAATATACTAATTATATATACATCTACATACATATACATTATACCATTTAGTAGATAAAAACATGCAAAATCATATTTATGCAATTTTCATATTTTAAAGTTTTAACTGTATTTACTGTAAACATTTTACAATGCAATGTTCTGCACATAGGGTAATATGTATGTAAAGGACATGCTCAAAACTCTCAACTTACCAAGTGACGGCATTAAAAACAAAAAGCACCAACAACAGATGCCTGCAGGCAATCAGTTTTATGCTCTTTGGCTTTCACCCATGCTCTATATGAACCTTTAACATTTTCAATTGTATTTTTGTGTCTTTTTATGATCGTGATATGGGTTGGAAGTATTCTTTTATTCTATCTTTCTTTCTTTTTATATAGTTTATCACTGTAAAGGTATTTGTAGTAATTCCCATAAAATTGCAGTTAATGTTCACCTGCAATTAACCATGACTTGTACAGTTATTTAAGCCAAAGTGCAACTCTAATTTGTAATGTTAATATTTTGCAGTACAAACTTGTATACATTGTCATATCTGCTAATCATATCATGAACAGTATATGATTTTTACATCGGTTTCTAAGGCACAAGAATGAAAATGCATGGTTTATATTTACATTAAAAAAACTTTATCATAATTTCCATCATAGAATTTAATGCTCAGCTCTGCTTTAATGGTTGACAGATGTTTGAAGTTTCACTTTGGGCAACATTTTCAATACATTGTAATTTTAGTTTAGAGTTTTGTAATAACTATTCCATAACATTTCACAAATCATTTTATTTTATTTTTTTTAAGAAATATAAGCCATGTAGCTAATGGGTAGCATTCATAACAGCATTAACATAGTTTTTTGATGATGAAAATCCTTCTATCAAATTGAAACCTTTCAGTTGTATGTACATTTTGCTTTAAGCCATTGGGGTCAAACCAGCACAGCTAGTAGTATTTTATGCATAGAAAATATGTATAATTTTTTTTTTTTTAAATGGAAATTCTAGTTTAAGAAACCAAAGCTATAAATGAGTTTTGGTGTGTGTATATATATATATATATATATATATATATATATATATATATATATATTCATGTAATTGACAAGAGTCCATGAGCTAGTGACTTATGGGATATACAATCCTACCAGGAGGGGCAAAGTTTCCCAAACCTCAAAATGCCTATAAATACACCATCACCACAGCCACAATTCAGTTTTACAAACTTTGCCTCCTATGGAGGTGGTGAAGTAAGTTTGTGCTAGATTTCTACGTTGATATGCGCTTCTCAGCTTTTTTTGAAGCCTGATTCCTCTAGGAGTACAGTGAATGTCAGAGGGATGTGAAGGGAGTATCACCTATTGAATGCAATGATTTTCCTAACTGGGATCTATTTCATAGGTTCTCTGTTATTGGTCGTAGAGATTCATCTCCAACCTCCCTTTTCAGATCGACGATATATACTCTTATATGCCATTACCTCTACTGATAACTGTTTCATTACTGGTTTGGCTATCTGCTATATATGGATGGGGGTCTTTTGGTAAGTATGTTTCATTTAATTAAGACACTCTCAGCTATGGTTTGGCACTTTATATAAAGTTCTAAATATATGTATGTACTTATATTTGCCATGATTCAGGTTTTCTGTATATTTCTTTTTTGCAGACTGTCAGTTTCATATCTGGGAAATGCATTTTAAAAAAAAATATTTCTTACCTGGGGTTTAGTCTTTTTCAAATATACTCTGTTTCTAAATTGCGGGTTGCATTAGGCTTGCGAGGGCGCAGAATGCTAAAACCTATTGCGTCATTCTTGGCGCAAGATTTTTTTTTGGCGCAAAAGTTGCGTTTGTTGATGCAAATTCATCATTTCCGGCGTCTTAGTTGGGGCCGAGTCCTTCACGAGGTTGCGTCATCTATGACGCTAGGGTTTAGTTTTTGGCGCCAAAAAATAATTTTTCTGTGTTTGGTGTGTCATACTTGGCGCCAAACATTTTCAATATTTAAGACCCCATTCCTTTTGCCTCTGGCCTTTTTTCTATGTCAGAGGGCTATGCTGTTTGCATTTTTTTCCCATTCCTGAAACTGTCATATAAGGAAATTGATAATTTTGCTTTATATATTGTGTTTTCTCTTACATTCTGCAAGATGTCTCAATCTGATCCTGTCTCAGAATCTACTGCTGGAATCCTGCTGCCTGATATCGGTTCTACCAAAGCTAAGTGCATTGTTGTAAGCTTGTGGAGACTATACCTCCAGCTGTGGTTTGTAATAGTTGTCATGATAAACATTTACATGCAGATAATGTATCCATCAGTAGTAGTCAATTACCTGTTGCTGGTCCATCAACATCTAATGCTCAGGATATTCCTGTAAATTTAAGAGAATTTATTTCTGATTCCATTCAGAAGGCTTTGTCTGCCATTCCGCCTTCTAATAAACGTATAAGGTCTTTTAAAACTTCTCATTGAGTTGATGAAATTTCAAATGACCAACAACATATTGATTTATCTATCTCTAAGGATCTATCTATCTCTGAGGATCTATGATTCAGAAGATCCTGCCTCAGATATTGACACTGACAAATCCTCTTATTTATTTAAAATGGAGTATATTCGTTCTTTATTAAAAGAAGTGTTGATTACATTAGATATGGAGGAGACTAGTCCTCTTGATATTAAAACTAGTAAACGTTTAAATTCTGTTTATAAACCTCCTGTGGTTATTCCAGAGGTTTTTCCAGTTCCTGATGTTATTTCAGATATGATTTCAAAGGAATGGAATAGACTGGGTACTTCTTTTATTCCTTCTTCAAGGTTTAAAAAATTGTATCCTTTGCCAACTGATAGATTGGAGTTTTGGGAAAAGATCCCCAAAGTTGATGGGGCCATCTCTACTCTTGCTAAGCGTTCTACTATTCCTATGGAAGATAGTACTTCTTTTAAATATCCTTTAGATAGGAAACTTGAATCCTATCTAAGGAAGACTTATTTATGTTCAGGTCATCTTCTTAGGCCTGCTATTTCTTTGGATGATGTTGCAGTTGCTTCAACTTTTTGGTTGGAAACTTTAGTGCAACAAGTATCGGATCATAATGTGTCTAGCATTGTTAAATTAATTCAACATGCTAATAATTTTATTTGTGATGCCATTTTTTATATCATCAGAATTGATGTTAGATATATGTCTTTAGCTATTTTAGCTAGACGAGCTTTATGACTTAAATTTTGGAATGCTGATATGACTTCTTAATCGACATTGCTATCTCTCTTTCTTTCCAAGGTAATAAATTTGGTTCTCAGTTGGATTCAATAATTTCAACTTCCAATTGGAAGCCTTCCTCAATCTGGAATAAATCCAAGCCATTTAGGAGATCTAAACCAGTCCCCAAGTCCGCATGAGGGTGCGGCCCTCATTCCAGCTCAGCTGGTAGGGGGCAGATTAAAATTTTTCAAAGATGTTTGGATCAATTCAATCCAAAATCATTGGATTCAGAGCATTGTCTCTCAGGGGTACAGAATAGGTTTCAGAGTAAGACCGCCTGTGAGAAGATTTTTTTCTCTCACGCATTCCAGTGAACGCAGAGAAAGCCCAGGCTTTCCTGAAGTTTGTTTCAGACCTGGAGTTATCAGGGGTAATCATGCTGGTTCCGTTTAAGGAACAGGGTCTGGGGTTTTATTCAAATCTATTCATTGTCCCAAAGAAAGAAAATTCATTCAGACCAGTTCTGGATCTAAAGATCTTGAATTGTTATGTAAGAGTACCAACATTCAAAATGGTGACTATGTACTATTCTGCCTTTTTGTTCAGCAAGGGCATTAATGTCCACAATAGACTTACAGGATGCATATCTTCATATTCCAATTCATCCGTATCACTATCCGTTCCTGAGATTCTCTTTTCAAGACAAGCATTACCAATTTGTTGCTCTTCCTTTTGGCCTAGCGACAGTTCCAAGAATCTTTTCAAAGGTTCTCGGTGCCCTACTCTCTGTAATAAGAGAGCGGGGTATTGCGGTGTTTCTTTATTTGGACGATATCTTGGTACTAGTCTTTATGTTCTGCAGAATCTCACATGAATAAACTAGTGTTGTTTCTTCAAAGACATGGTTAGAGGATCAATTTACCAAAAAGTTCTTTGATTCCTCAGTCAAGGGTAACCTTTTTAGGTTTCCAGATTCAGTGTCCATGACTTTGTTTCTGACAGACAAGAGACATTTAAAATTGGTTTCAATCTGTCAGAACCTTCAGTCTCAGTCAGTCATTCCCTTCAGTAGCTATGTGCATGAAAGTTTTAGGTCTCATGACTGCAGCATCGACGTGATTCCCTTTGTTCATTTTCATATGAGACCTCTCCAGCTTTGTATGCTGAATCAATGGTGCAGGGATTATACAAGGATATCACAATTAATATTCTTAAATCCCAATACTCGACTTTCTCTGACTTGGTGGTTAGATCACCATCATATAATTCTAGGGGCCTCTTTTGTTCATCCAAACAGGACTGTGATCACAACAGATGCAAGTCTTTCAGGTTGGGGATCTCTGACAGCACAAGGGGTTTGGAAAACTCAAGAGACGAGATTACCAATCAATATTTTGGGACTCTGTGTGATTTTCAGAGCTCTTCAGTTTTGGCCTCTATTGAAGAGAACCATTCATTTTGCTTCCAGACAGACAATGTCACAACTGGCGTAAGTCAATCATCAGGGTGGTACTCACAGTCCTCAGGCTATGAAAGAAGTATCCCGTCTACTTGTTTGGGCGGAATCCAGCTTCCTGTCTAATTTATGCGGTCCATATCCTAGGTATAGACAATTGGGAAGTGGATTATCTCAGTCGTCAAACTTTATATCCGGGAGAGTGGTCTCTTCACCCAGATGTGTTTTCTCAAATTGTTCAGATGTGGGGGCTTCCATAAATAGATCTGATGGCATCTCATCTAAACAAGAAACTTCCCAGGTACCTGTCCAGGTCCAGGGATCCTCAGGCGGAAGCAGTGGATGCATTGACGCTTCCTTGGGGTTATCAACCTGCTTATATTTTTCCGCCTCTAGTTCTTCTTCCAAGAGTGATCTCCAAAATCATCATGGAGCAATCGTTTGTGCTGCTGGTGGCTCCAGTATATGGTCTCACAGGTTTTGGTATGCGGATCTTGTTCAGATGTCCAGTTGCCAACCTTGGCCACTTCCATTAAGGCCAGACCTATCTCAAGGTCCATTTTTCCATCAGGATCTCAAATCATTAAATTTGAAGGTATGGAAATTGAATGCCTAGTGCTTAGTCATAGAGGTTTCTCTGACTCTGTGATTAATACTATGTTACAGGCTTGTTAATCTGTTTCTAGAAAGATTTATTATAGAGTTTGGAAGATTTACATTTCATGGTGTTTTTCTTGCCATTTTTTTAGACTTCCTAGAATTTTACAGTTTTTTTTCAGGATGGTTTGGATAAAGGTTTGTCTGCAAGTTCCTTGAAAGGACAAATCTCTGCTCTTTCTGTTTTATTCCACAGAAAAATTGCTAAACTCCCTGATATTCACAGTTTTGTACAGGCTTTGGTTCGTATCAAGCCTGTCATTAAATCAATCTCTCCTCCTTGGAGTCTTAATTTGGTCTTGAAGGCTTTACAGGTTCCTCCGTTTGAGCGTATGCATTCTTTGAACATTAAATTGCTTTCTTGGAAAGCGTTGTTCCTTTTGACCATCTCTTCTGCTAGAAGAGTTTCTGAATTATCTGCTCTCTCTTATGAATCTCCTTTTCTGATTTTTCATCAGGATAAGGCAGTTTTGCGGACTTCATTTAAATTCTTACCTAAAGTTGTGAATTCTAACCACATTAGTAGAGAAATTGTTTTCCCTTTTTTGTATCCTAATCCTAAGAATTCTTTGGATGTGGTGAGAGCTCTGAAATATTATGTTGAAGCTACTAAAGTTTTCAGGAAGACTTCTAGTCTATTTGTTATCTTTTCTGGTTCCAGGAAAGGTCAGAAGGTTTCTGTCATTTATTTGGCATCTTTGTTAAAGCTTTTGATTCATCAAGCTTATTTGGAGTCGGGTAAAACCCCGCCTCAGAGGATTACAGCTCATTCTACTAGGTCAATTTCCACTTCCTGGGCTTTTAAGAATGAAGCTTCATTTCATCAGATTTGAAAAGCAGCAACTTGGTCTTCTTTGCATACATTTACTAAGTTCTACCATTTTGATGTTTTTGCTTCTTCGGAAGCAGTTTTTGTTTCAGTTTGATTTTTCTGCTTATGATTTAAGTTTTTTCTTTTCAATTATGAGATTTAACTTATGATTTGGGTTGTGGATTAATTTTTTTCAGCAGAATTGGCTGTCTTTATTTTTTATCCCTCCCTCTCTAGTGACTCTTGCTTGGAGTTCCACATCTTGGGTATTGCTACCCAATACGTCACTAGCTCATGGACTCTTGCCAATTACATGAAAGAAAACCATAATTTATGTAAGAACTTACCTGATGAATTCATTTATTTCATATTGGCAAGAGTTCATGAGGCCCACCCTTTTTATGGTGGTTATGATTTTTTGTATAAAGCACAATTATTCCAATTCCTTTGTTGATTCTTTTTACTCCTTTCTTTATCACCCCACTTCTTGGCTATTCGTTGAACTGAATTGTGTTGTGGGGGGTGTATTTATAGGCATTTTGAGGTTTGGGAAACTTTGCCCCTCCTGGTAGGATTGTATATCCCATACGTCACTAACTCATGGACTCTTGCCAATATGAAAGAAATGAATTTATCAGGTAAGTTCTTACATAAATTATGGTATATGTATGTATGTGTGTGTGTATATATATATATATATATATATATATATATATATATATATATATATATATATATATATATATATATATATATATATATATATATATATAATATGTGTATATATATATATGTATGTGTGTATATATATATATATATATATATATATATATATATATATATATATATATATATATATATATATATATATATGTGTATATATATATGTATGTGTGTGTGTGCATACATACATACAGCCCTCATTTTACAATGGTTCAATTTACACAGTTTCAGAATAACAACCTTTTTTTCAAGTCATGTGACTGCTATTGAAAAGCATTGATAAGCAGTGCATTTATTAAAATAGGCAGTAGGTGGAGCTGTCCGCTTGTGTTGCAGAAAAGCCAAGCAAGCTGAAAGTAGTCAGTTTAACCAGACCTGAGCTATCGAGCAAATTTCAAAGGAAGAAGATCTTCCTGTCTATAAATCAGTCCTGATTGGAATGCATAGAAAGAACTGTTCACAGAAAAATGTTTATTGTGTTTATTTTATTAGGTTTATAATGCTGTTTAGAAAATGTTTTTGTTCATTTAACTTTGTTTAATTATATATTCTGTGTTGTGTGATTATTTTATTAGGTTTATAATGCTATTTTGCATTTAAAGTCTTCATTTCAAAGCTTTAAAAATAATGTATTGGGTGTTACTTATGACAATTTTGAGAGGGGCCTGGAACCTATCTCCCTCACTTCCCATTGACTTACATTATAAACTGGGTTTCAATTTACAATGGTTTCGATTTTCAACCATTCCTTCTGGAACCTAACCCATGCGTAAACTGAGGGCTAGGGGTGTGTGTGTGTGTGTGTGTGTGTGTGTGTATATATATATATGTATATGTGTGTATATATATATATATATATATATATATATATATATATATATATATATATATATATATATATATATATATATATATATATATATATATATATATATATATATAATCTATCAAGGGGTAAACAGCACTTATAGATATTTTTAAATACGGATTATATATGAGTATCAGGGGTGATAGTTAGTCCTATATAGAATAAAAAACAGAGTATATGAGTATATAAAAATAAGAGTCTTTGACAATGTTGATGAGATTCAAGTGTAGTGTAGGAGTATTAGATACCCTTACCAAAAGTTACCTCAATCCTATGAGGTAAGTTTGCCGCGTTGGAGGATGTATCTAGTGGTGAATCCTGGATAGTATGATCTGTATGATTCAACTGCCTCTTGGAGTAAGACAAGATGTGGATCCCCTTTATGCTGGTCTCTATAGGAAACTTCCTGTGCTTGTTGCCTCTTGGAGCTTGGTTCTCTTGTCTTGGTATGAACTTTCTTGTCCCGATTTATACCCAGAAAGACAGAAAACAGCAAAGATAGTGTAATATCGTTTTATTCAATAAAAGTATAAAAAAATGGCATATATCACACTCACATTTTTTGTCCTCACTGGTATGAGGTATAGTGACAGCACATAGGTTTAGAGGTGAATTCACAGATGGTTGTGTCCCAAGTCAGTCAGAGAATAAATATATGGTCATTTTTTCTTTGGTGTCACAAGCAATAATTCCAGCCAAGTAGATTTATGTAGTAAATAATTAATCCAGTTATTATTGCTTGTTTGGTTAGTGACTAAAATGGGATAGTCTGTTCCTATATTCAGACTTATCCAGTATATTTATGTTAGTCACACCAATAGCAGTTAGCCAGATAAAAGCTGTTAATGCAGTTTGTAATGCTGCTGAATATGAAAACAGGTTAATATAGCAGCGGTCTGGCCAGTCAGGCAGTCACACCAATAGCGGTTAGCCAGCGGTTAGCCAGATAAAAGCTGTTAATGCAGTTTATAATGCTGCTGAATATGAAAACAGGTTAATATAGCAGCGGTCTGGCCAGTCAGGCAGTCACACCAATATCGGTTAGCCAGATAAAAGCTGTTAATGCAGTTTATAATGCTGCTTGAATGTGAAAACAGGTTAATATAGCAGCAGTCTGGCCAGTCAGGCAGTGGGTAAAGTTAGTAGCAGATCATAAACTCAATGCGTGCATAAAAGGCAAGCATTCAAAACAAACAGTTTAAAAACAGTTATAAAAGCAGTAAAAAGGCAATATTGTGGTACCCTGACGCGTTTCAAAGGTTTCTATGTCCTTCTTCCTCAGAGGGGTTTGTTGTCTATATTGTATAGACTTAGTCTATTACACAATATTTGTACCTTAATAGCTGCTCCATTAGATCTTCATACATCTGACTAGCGCATTCATCATAGTAACGCTTGATTCCACTCACTGACACTGAGTGGTAACATTCTACTTAACCCTACACATATATATATATATATATATAATTTATTGTTACTGACAGTGTGTGTCACTGTCTGTAACAATCTGTAAAGACAGCCTCATGTAAACAAAGTCCAAGGACTCTCCGATATAGTGGTATGCGCAGCACGCCAGTGCTTAACACTCAAAAATTAGCACAGTTATGAGAAAACCGTCTACATGCACCATTCCAATGCAAGAGTTGGTTGTCAAGCAACAAAAACTTTTAAACTTTAGGCGTGTAAGTGCACTAATTAGTTGGTCGACAGAGAAAAACAGTCTTCTTAATAGAAAACAATGTCCCATCCAGTTCATGTCATTAAAATATAACTTTTATTAAAGAGTATTCGTAAAACGCAAAAATTGGTACAGACCTGGATAGAGTTCAATTCTGACACAGTGCATACTTGAGTAAATACCTCCGATTCCCACTGATGCGTCACTAGACGCGTTTCGACAAAGCTTTCTCAATAGTGACTATTGAGAAAGCTTCGGCGAAACGCGTCTAATGATATTAATGACACGAACTGGATGGGACATTGTTTTCTATTAAGAAGCCTGAGGAAACAGACAGAGATCTGAGAAACTAGTTGCTTGTTTATCCATTGTTACGGTCACATTTTTGACATTTTATATTGTATTTTACTGCACCATTAAACTATGGTATTTTAACTCTTTGCTGAGAGCCTGAGCTTGATTGAAATCCACCCTGGAGTGATTTGTTGCACTGCCTTGGTCAGTGAACTGGGACACTGTGAACTCCCAGTCTGCCTCTATAAGCACAACAGAGTGCTGCTTTACTTGTGAGTATAAAATCTGTATTCACCTATTTTTACATTTGTCCAAACTATATCACACGAGGAGGCGCCCTTGTCTTTGTGATTTTCTTTGCACAGAGAGAGTATTCTATTAAGAAGACTGTTTTTCTCTGTCGACCAACTAATTAGTGCACTTACACGCCTAAAGTTTAAAAGTTTTTGTCTGTAACAATCGTCTGCTTGTGTCGGCGGGAGGAAATCCAGGTGGAGGGTTGGCGGTCCAGGACCGAAAGGAGGGCCCTACATCGGGAAAAAATAAAGGAAGAGAGAGGGATGGGGAGCTGCACTACACTAAAAGGTGGGGGATCCCTTACTAACAATCGCTGAAGGGTGGGAGGTGTGGGGACCACTACAGAAAATTTTAATTAAAAAATGAGAAAAAAGTGTTTAATAGGTAATGACAGACAGCCCTCTAGGGTAAGCATCTTATCTGATGTAAGCAAGTATCTGGCAGGGGACATGGGTTTACCTGGGAGCCTAAACTTGCCACATAACGCTTCCTAATTTGCAGTTTGGTTTCAGCAGAAATAAACAAATGGAGATTTTATTAACACAATGACTGGCTGCAAGCCCTTTCATCTAAAGACTCAAATTGAAACGGGCTCCTCTAAATAAGGAAAGTGTGGGTTAAGTTTGACCATTGAAAAACAATTTGCAGCAAACAAGATGTTAATCTGTTCTAATATAGTCCAAACTCTGCTGATATATTAATCTATTGAAAGACTGCAGACATTTTGGTAATTACAAGGTGTTTACTGTTCCTTTAATGCCGTCCTTGATATTCGATATGACCATGGGAAAGCTAGAAGGGCCCTCCTGGTTCTTATTTGCCAACAATATGTGGGATTCTAGCACTGTATGTGGTCATGAGCATCTAGCCATATAACCTGTGGTTTGGAATGATAAAATACTAATAAGAAAAGTTGGTTACATTTCTCGCATCACATTGTTGCTACTTTTATTGACTTTTTTGTTTGTTTATTTTTCTGTCTCATACCATTTTGCATTGTTTAGTTTGAGTAGAATTCAATGTTTTTGGCAACAACTTTAGCAGACAAGGAATTTACTGAAAATTGCTAAAATCCAATGCAAGTGCTGTTATCCTTTTACAGTTATGGTGAAAATAACAAACAATCCAGCTTCTTAAGACTGGACGTTCAGTCATATTAATTTTATATAGGAAACCAACATAAATTAACGTCATTATAAATGGTAATTGCTCCTATGAGCATCTATTATTATTATTATTATTATTATTATTATTATTATTATTATTATTATTATTATTATTATTATTATTATTATATATTTTTATTTTTTAAGTAATCTAGTTTGTGGATATTTCAGTAGGCTTTTGGCTCCTCAAATGCACATCGAAGCCATTGTGGTTGCATCTAAAAGAGGTTACTTTAAAAAAAAAAAAAAAAAAAATGATGTGCATACATTTTAAGTCTATTACAGTCCTGAGTCAAACTTATTTTCATGCTTGGGGAACCATGCCCTTTTCCCCCCATAAAAGTTTTATAAGCCAGTAAATACTGTAACCCTATAGGTTAGTTGTGCTCAAAACTAGATTTTCCTTTTTTGTTAGCATTTTTGAAGTTTTTAAACAATTCTATTGTAACATGATAAGGTTTTTATTTTATGATCTCATATTTGAGGACACTTGGTTCTGTAAAGCCCCAAAGATGAGAATTTAGAAAATGTTGCATGCCTTTGTTGGCAACTTTCAATAATGCACCTTTTTAAATGCACTCCAAAAACAGCTAATGAAAAAACTTCACACAACTCTAACTAGACCTGATATTCTAATTAAACAGAGAAACCAAAATAAATGCTGCTGGTTATAGAAACCATTAAGAAGCCAATGCCAAATAAAGGAGGTGAACAGTTATTTTATATTTTTTGGAAAAACTCTAGAACTACCTCTTCCAACTATTACTGCTAGCTCCACAACAGTAGGATATAGGGAAGGGCATCTCAGACTCATCCATGGCTGAAAATTAGTCACATCCGTTCCCATATAGGTTCTTCCATAATGCATGAGTAAAACACAAAAAAAAACCTGAAGTGTGTGTGTGTGTGTGTGTGTGTTTATTTATTTATATATATATATATATATATATATATATATATATATATATATATATATATATATATATATATATATATATATATAAAATTGCAGAGGTGAACGGCACTCACGAGTATGTCAGCTACCTGGTGCTCACACTAGGGAGAGACAAACAGTAAAGCAGTTATGGGTCCCACGGACGGACTCCGTGTTGCAGCAAGGACCCAAGAAAAGCAGGCACACAGGTTTTTTCATAACCACTCCGGTTTATTTGCAAAGTTGATTACCAAACGTTTCGGCTCACACACGAGCCTTTGTCAATGGTGTACAAAACCAAATGTGGAAAACTAGAGCACAAACTAACCTTAAATACCCACCCAGCCCAAGTGATAGACCAATCAGAGAGAGTGACAGCGGCACACCCACTCACACAGACCTAAACAGCTTATTGCCGGGCTCAATGTGGGCGTCACGTGACGTCATCACGTTACCGCCGTCCTGTGTGTAACCATGGAAACATGCGTAACCATGGAGACCAAACATACACAAATGTACTGTGCGGGTGCGCTGGCGGGTAAGCCTCTGATGGAAAAACATATCAATTAATCAAACAGTGATCTGAATACCCCTATATACAAATACAATAAAGGAATAGGTATCTATCTATATGCAACACTAAGACAAACCTAATATATAGCTTGTAAAGTGAAAAGCGCTACCGAAACCCAGAGTATAAAAAACTACTAACACAGCCCTCTATACTCATAGTATCAAGGCATGTGGGGAGGTAGCAGGTGAGGGCAAAAAACAATCTCAAGCCCCCTAGATATTTAGACAGGTATACATTGCATCATGCCAGAGGAGTAGGTAGAAACTAAGTCCTGGATGACTCCCACTTCTTCACATCTTATTTGTGTTTATACCAGCAGCCAAAGTCTATGTTGACATTCAGGCCTCGAGGGGCAACTGTGTCCAGTGTGAAGATCCATCGGGATTCCATTCTTAATAGTGCCAGTCCTCTGTCACCACCACGTCTGTTGTGGGGCACATGGTCAATTAGCATCACTCGCAAAGAGGAAACAGAGTGTCCTGCAGTTGCAAAATGTCGCGCAACCGGTTGTTCAGATCGACCTTTTTCTATTGCTTG
This sequence comes from Bombina bombina, assembly GCF_027579735.1. NCBI lineage: Eukaryota > Metazoa > Chordata > Amphibia > Anura > Bombinatoridae > Bombina > Bombina bombina. Next base: position 1,025,504,123 of record NC_069503.1, on the reverse strand, counting down.
ACGAATTGCTGTTTTATGGTTAGCCAAACGTTCTTTGAACGCTGTCACTGTTTTGCCTATGTAGAATTTGGAACATGGGCAAATAATGGCGTACACCACATATTCCGATGTGCAGGATAATCGATGTCTTATTTTGTATCTTTTGTTGTTATGGGGATGTTGAAATGATGTCCCAGCAATGAGATTGTTGCAAGTGACACAATTGCCACATTTGTAACATCCTGGTTTCCCTCTTGTGAGCCATGTCTGTTTTTCATAGCAGTGTGTGGGATCACTGAGTACTAGTAGATCCCTGAGGTTACTTGCTCGCTTGTATACCACCCGGGGTACCGGAGCATCCACAAAAGGTAGACTAGTGTCCTTGGAGATCATCATCCAATTCTTCCTTATCACATTCTGAAGCATCCCTGATCCCGGAGTGTAGGTAGTTACAAAGTTCATCCGGTTCGGTTGTTCCGTTACTGTCCGTTTCGGGATAGTGTCATTCTGGGTGAGCTGTATGGCTTCACTCTTTTGTTGATCTATTAGCATAGGTGGATATCCTCTGCTCAGAAATTTTTGTGACATTTCTTCAAGCTGTCTCTCTTTTCGGGAGTCATCCGTGTTGTTCCGGACGACCCGCAGGAGTTGTGAGGAGCTAACACCATCTCTCTGGAATCTAGGGTGGAAACTCTGGTAATGGAGTATAGAATTCTTATCAGTGGGTTTATTGAACAAGGTGGTGTGCAATTTATCACCATTAGGTGTTACTACTCTGAAAATTTCCAGGTCAAGAAAATGAATCTGATTGTTATTATGTTCCATTTTAAATTTAATCGTGGAGTTAAGGGTGTTTAATCCTTCAACCCACCCAATAAGTTTTTCAGGGGTATCACCCCAAATCAAGAAGACATCGTCTATGTATCTGCGATACATTTTGATGGGGTTCTGCCTGGAGAATATATTGTATTTTTCATACATCGCCATATAAATGTTAGCATACGATGGGGCCATATTTGACCCCATCGCAGTGCCCATAACTTGTAAGAAGTACTCGTTTTCAAATCGAAAATAGTTTTTCTCCAAGCAGAACTCCATCAGATGCAGCAGAAATTCCACAGGTGGACCAGTATATAGTGGGTTGTCAATCAGGATTTGTCGTACCATGTTGATACCATGCCCATGGGGTATCACCGTGTATAAACTTACTACGTCCATAGTAACTAGAGTGTCAGTAGGGGCCAGATTATCAAAGTCTTTCAGTAGTTTAATGAGTTCAGAGGAATCTCTGAGATGGGACTGAGTGTTTTGAACCACTGGTTGAAGGTAGAAATCAATGAATTCTGCTAAGGGTTGCATCAATGATCCCCTGGCAGACACAATAGGTCTGCCGGGGGGATCTTCGAGGGACTTATGGATTTTGGGCAGTAAATATAGTATTGGGCAGATTGGATGATCAACTGAAAGAAAGCCCAACACATCATCATCAATTACCCCAGCTTGATGTGCCAAGCCCAAGAATTCATCGATTTCTCTTTTAAAAGTTTTGGTAGGATTAGATTGTAGTTTGCGGTAGGTATTGTGGTCACGTAGTTGTTTAAAAGCCTCACCTCTATACTGTACATAGTCAAGTATCACTGTGGCCCCACCCTTATCTGCTGGCCTTATGACTATGTCCTTGTCAGTGGACAGAGACTTAATTGCCCGTCTTTCAGCGCTTGTAATGTTGTCTCTTGGCAGAGGCATATCTTTGTGTAGTTCAGTAAGGGTGGTTGTACAGATATGGTGGAATGTTTTTATTGACGAATGTGTGTTAGTCGGTTCAAAGGTGCTGCTTGCTTTAAATTGTTTAGGGGTCTGATTCTCCTTATCTTTAAAGAAGTCTTTAAGCTTCAACTGCCGTTGGAATCTACCCATGTCTACCATCCAATCAAAAAGGTCACAGTGGGGGGTGGGTACAAAGGACAGTCCCCTATTAAGGACTTTTAGTTCGTCACCTGTAAGAGGTCGTTTACTTAGATTATAGATTATTGTGTCTTTTTCTGTCGTGGCTGGTTTTTTCGTTTTGCCCCGCCCCCTCCTGATGCTGCCGCCTCGGGGCCTACGGCTAAAGGGGGTTTCTGTGCAGATCTTGTGAGTACCCCACTTGCAGTGCTGTTAGTAGTGTTCTGAGTTTCGCCTTCTGAGGAGTCCCCCCCACTACTGTCTACTGTGGTGAGATTAATTCGTCTGTTCTTGTTAAAAGGTGTTCTCCTACGTCCACCCCAAGTAGAGTCCTTCCCAAATAACCAGCTGTATACTTTTTTCTCTCTATAGTCGTTCTCAACCGTGACAAATTTTTTGTTCTTAAATGTTAGTAAGTCCTGTTTGTATTTCTCTACTTGTGTTCTTAATTTGGTGATCCAGTCTGTTGAACTGTCAGATGTGAGTACAGTTAATAAGGTGTCTTTAACAGTGTCAATTTCTTTTTTAATATTAACTTTTAATCTAGTGACCTCCTCAATAACTAATAGCATCAGATCATGTGAGCATTTACTCAAAATTCCACACCACCTTCTGCAAAAATCTATGTTATTCCTGCCTAGGGTGGGGATATTCTTTACTCGAAATCCCCTGGGAATAAATTTCAGTTTATGATACTTAGATAAGTAAACAGCATGAAGGTGAAAATCTACCTCTTTCCTTTCTAGATGTAATAGTTTGTGATAGATATTGTTTGGTGTCTCACCTTTTGTCTCCTCCAACTCCTGCAGGTCTGCCTCACAACGGATGCGAGCCGCATCTGCTTCTGTAAAAGCAAAGTCCTCTATATTGCTATAAGGATCCTCAATGTTAGGCACTTCTTGAGTAGTAGGTGGTGTTTCCATACCCGTCTCAGTCCGAGTCGATGCAATGTATCACAAAGGTTGTCTTGTTGCACAATAGTAAGGTTGGTTTTGAAAAGTATCCACAGTCACTTAATGTAATTTCAAGAGGGGGAGTCTCACCCCACAATATCAGAGCGGGTGCACGTATCAAAAGAATGTATACAAAATTGCAGAGGTGAACGGCACTCACGAGTATGTCAGCTACCTGGTGCTCACACTAGGGAGAGACAAACAGTAAAGCAGTTATGGGTCCCACGGACGGACTCCGTGTTGCAGCAAGGACCCAAGAAAAGCAGGCACACAGGTTTTTTCATAAACACTCCGGTTTATTTGCAAAGTTGATTACCAAACGTTTCGGCTCACACACGAGCCTTTGTCAATGGTGTACAAAACCAAATGTGGAAAACTAGAGCACAAACTAACCTTAAATACCCACCCAGCCCAAGTGATAGACCAATCAGAGAGAGTGACAGCGGCACACCCACTCACACAGACCTAAACAGCTTATTGCCGGGCTCAATGTGGGCGTCACGTGACGTCATCACGTTACCGCCGTCCTGTGTGTAACCATGGAAACATGCGTAACCATGGAGACCAAACATACACAAATGTACTGTGCGGGTGCGCTGGCGGGTAAGCCTCTGATGGAAAAACATATCAATTAATCAAACAGTGATCTGAATACCCCTATATACAAATACAATAAAGGAATAGGTATCTATCTATATGCAACACTAAGACAAACCTAATATATAGCTTGTAAAGTGAAAAGCGCTACCGAAACCCAGAGTATAAAAAACTACTAACACAGCCCTCTATACTCATAGTATCAAGGCATGTGGGGAGGTAGCAGGTGAGGGCAAAAAACAATCTCAAGCCCCCTAGATATTTAGACAGGTATACATTGCATCATGCCAGAGGAGTAGGTAGAAACTAAGTCCTGGATGACTCCCACTTCTTCACATCTTATTTGTGTTTATACCAGCAGCCAAAGTCTATGTTGACATTCAGGCCTCGAGGGGCAACTGTGTCCAGTGTGAAGATCCATCGGGATTCCATTCTTAATAGTGCCAGTCCTCTGTCACCACCACGTCTGTTGTGGGGCACATGGTCAATCAGCATCACTCGCAAAGAGGAAACAGAGTGTCCTGCAGTTGCAAAATGTCGCGCAACCGGTTGTTCAGATCGACCTTTTTCTATTGCTTGACGAATTGCTGTTTTATGGTTAGCCAAACGTTCTTTGAACGCTGTCACTGTTTTGCCTATGTAGAATTTGGAACATGGGCAAATAATGGCGTACACCACATATTCCGATGTGCAGGATAATCGATGTCTTATTTTGTATCTTTTGTTGTTATGGGGATGTTGAAATGATGTCCCAGCAATGAGATTGTTGCAAGTGACACAATTGCCACATTTGTAACATCCTGGTTTCCCTCTTGTGAGCCATGTCTGTTTTTCATAGCAGTGTGTGGGATCACTGAGTACTAGTAGATCCCTGAGGTTACTTGCTCGCTTGTATACCACCCGGGGTACCGGAGCATCCACATAAGGTAGACTAGTGTCCTTGGAGATCATCATCCAATTCTTCCTTATCACATTCTGAAGCATCCCTGATCCCGGAGTGTAGGTAGTTACAAAGTTCATCCGGTTCGGTTGTTCCGTTACTGTCCGTTTCGGGCACTGCGATGGGGTCAAATATGGCCCCATCGTATGCTAACATTTATATGGCGATGTATGAAAAATACAATATATTCTCCAGGCAGAACCCCATCAAAATGTATCGCAGATACATAGACGATGTCTTCTTGATTTGGGGTGATACCCCTGAAAAACTTATTGGGTGGGTTGAAGGATTAAACACCCTTAACTCCACGATTAAATTTAAAATGGAACATAATAACAATCAGATTCATTTTCTTGACCTGGAAATTTTCAGAGTAGTAACACCTAATGGTGATAAATTGCACACCACCTTGTTCAATAAACCCACTGATAAGAATTCTATACTCCATTACCAGAGTTTCCACCCTAGATTCCAGAGAGATGGTGTTAGCTCCTCACAACTCCTGCGGGTCGTCCGGAACAACACGGATGACTCCCGAAAAGAGAGACAGCTTGAAGAAATGTCACAAAAATTTCTGAGCAGAGGATATCCACCTATGCTAATAGATCAACAAAAGAGTGAAGCCATACAGCTCACCCAGAATGACACTATCCCGAAACGGACAGTAACGGAACAACCGAACCGGATGAACTTTGTAACTACCTACACTCCGGGATCAGGGATGCTTCAGAATGTGATAAGGAAGAATTGGATGATGATCTCCAAGGACACTAGTCTACCTTTTGTGGATGCTCCGGTACCCCGGGTGGTATACAAGCGAGCAAGTAACCTCAGGGATCTACTAGTACTCAGTGATCCCACACACTGCTATGAAAAACAGACATGGCTCACAAGAGGGAAACCAGGATGTTACAAATGTGGCAATTGTGTCACTTGCAACAATCTCATTGCTGGGACATCATTTCAACATCCCCATAACAACAAAAGATACAAAATAAGACATCGATTATCCTGCACATCGGAATATGTGGTGTACGCCATTATTTGCCCATGTTCCAAATTCTACATAGGCAAAACAGTGACAGCGTTCAAAGAACGTTTGGCTAACCATAAAACAGCAATTCGTCAAGCAATAGAAAAAGGTCGATCTGAACAACCGGTTGCGCGACATTTTGCAACTGCAGGACACTCTGTTTCCTCTTTGCGAGTGATGCTGATTGACCATGTGCCCCACAACAGACGTGGTGGTGACAGAGGACTGGCACTATTAAGAATGGAATCCCGATGGATCTTCACACTGGACACAGTTGCCCCTCGAGGCCTGAATGTCAACATAGACTTTGGCTGCTGGTATAAACACAAATAAGATGTGAAGAAGTGGGAGTCATCCAGGACTTAGTTTCTACCTACTCCTCTGGCATGATGCAATGTATACCTGTCTAAATATCTAGGGGGCTTGAGATTGTTTTTTGCCCTCACCTGCTACCTCCCCACATGCCTTGATACTATGAGTATAGAGGGCTGTGTTAGTAGTTTTTTATACTCTGGGTTTCGGTAGCGCTTTTCACTTTACAAGCTATATATTAGGTTTGTCTTAGTGTTGCATATAGATAGATACCTATTCCTTTATTGTATTTGTATATAGGGGTATTCAGATCACTGTTTGATTAATTGATATGTTTTTCCATCAGAGGCTTACCCGCCAGCGCACCCGCACAGTACATTTGTGTATGTTTGGTCTCCATGGTTACGCATGTTTCCATGGTTACACACAGGACGGCGGTAACGTGATGACGTCACGTGACGCCCACATTGAGCCCGGCAATAAGCTGTTTAGGTCTGTGTGAGTGGGTGTGCCGCTGTCACTCTCTCTGATTGGTCTATCACTTGGGCTGGGTGGGTATTTAAGGTTAGTTTGTGCTCTAGTTTTCCACATTTGGTTTTGTACACCATTGACAAAGGCTCGTGTGTGAGCCGAAACGTTTGGTAATCAACTTTGCAAATAAACCGGAGTGTTTATGAAAAAACCTGTGTGCCTGCTTTTCTTGGGTCCTTGCTGCAACACGGAGTCCGTCCGTGGGACCCATAACTGCTTTACTATATATATATATATATATATATATATATATATATATATATATATATATATATATATATATATATATATATATATATATATATATATATATATATATATATATATATATATATATATATATATATATATATATATATATATATATATATATATATATATATATATATATATATATATATATATATATATATATATATATATATATATAATATAATTAGGAATGCAAGGTACCCCAAATTGATTGCGGTACCTTGCATTCTTTCTTCAGTATACCACGGACGATCGGATGAAGAGGAGCCTCCATGTCGCCGAGGATTGCCACATCTGGGAAGACCGCTCCGGACCTCCACACCGCCTTCACTGTGACTGAAGATGATGGACCCGTCTGGTTTATTAGTGTTAGGTTATTTTTATTTTGGGGGGTTTGGTGGTTTTATTGTTAGTAGGGGACTTTGTTTATTTTTAATGTAAAAGAGCTGTTTAACTTAGGGCAATGCCCTACAAAAAGCCCTTTTAAGGGCTATTGGTAGTTTAGCATTATATTAGGGGGTGTTTTTATTGGGGGGGGGGGTTATTTTCATAGGGATTAGGTTTACATTTTTTATTTTGGATAATGTTTCTTTTTCTGTATTTCTATTTTTTTTTTTATATTTTGTAGCTTGGGGGTTGTATTTACAACAGACTGCTCTCTGGGCAGGCTTACCAACTAGTTTATATATAAACCTTTAAAGCACAATCAATGTGTAGTATTAAATACATTAATTTTACTTCATTACAGTAGGGTCTAAAGGAACTCTAAACTCGAGAGTATCAGTGTAATACCACAGACCCAAAAGGTATTTTATAGCCCTGACCTATGAGATTGATAGCTATTTGCCTTGTATGTATTGGGTACTGGTAAAGCGCTACTAATCGCCCGTAAGGGTCTCAAGGCGCTGCTAATTTTTATCAACCTCAGTAGGATGAAAGGCTGAGCGGACCTTGCCGGGGATCGAACCTGGTTGCTACAGAGCTCAGCCACAGTCCATTAGCATGCTGAGCTATCTGTCCAGCCCTTGTATCATAGGTAGAATCTTTTTGTTTTATTAATAAATGAGTTGATTCTTGCAGTCCTTTCATTTCCTATAGCAACAAGCAAAATCAATCATTGTATTCAAACCCTTTGGGGTTATATAATCTCTACAATGCAATACATATACCATTAGTTATATTGTCCATAGTATAGTGATGTTGCTACAGCATCATCTTATGCCAGGATTCTTGACAAGGTGGATGGTACCAAATGGAAATTTGCAATAAAATATGAGCTGTTATGGGGCTTGAAAGTCCTTCCTCCTAAACAAACAGCCCTGCACTGAAGCGGTTAATAAACCAAATGTGTCCAATAGTTAAACATCCAAAGTCCAGACCTCTTTCCAATCTTTTTCATATGTTCCAAGAATTGAATGTAACTGTTAAGCAATAATGCCTGTCTAACGTTAAAGAACTAGAGCAATTCTGCCATAAAAACTTGGTTGAACCTACATTTCATTGTGCATGATTGCAAAATATGTTTTGTCAAAGTTTGTGTTTTTTTCTTTTTTATTAGAACCTTTTCTGCCATAAAAAAAAAAAATGAATTTTGATATCAGATGGTTGTACCCATTTGTTCTTTAAGTCTGCATAAAGACTGTGGCAGTAAAGTGAGGGCAATCTCTCCCCTTTTATAAAATCAGATCCGGAATGCTAGTGATATTTTAAATGGAGTTAATAGGTTGTAATGAAGATGCGCTATAACTTTCTTTTTAATATAGATATGATGTATAAATGCCCTGTGCTCTGCCGCCCACATCAAAAGTATTTTTTTCTGTAAGCTAACAGTTTGAATTGTTGTCCAATCATTGCTCTAGCTACAACAAAGCGCCCAAATGCCATCTAACTTTGTACGGTTTTCTGATTTCTTGCAAAGCACAAAGAAGTACAAAAAGTACAGTGTTTCTGGAGTACATTATAGCTTTATAAGTTTTTACAGACTATACCTTTGCAGTATCTTTCATAGGGATTTAAGACATTGCCTGAAGCTGTCTATTATGAGGAGATGCACTGTTTCATACCATATTTTATGTTTTTTTATTTTTCTACCGACACGTTATTCCAGAAGAATAACCTAGTTAAAGGGATACAAAACTGAAAACCTTTCTTTCATGATTCAGATAGAGCATTTGCTTTTAAACAACTTTCTAATTTACTTCTATTATCATATTTATATTATATTTTTCTTCATTCTCTTGGTATCTTTTGTTGAAAGACAGGGATGTATGCTAAGGAGCCGACCCATTTATGAAGCACTATATAATCCAGTGACGTCAGAGGCTGGTGAGGCAGTGGCTAGGATATGCCTTCATTCTTTAGATATCCTTTGTTGAAGAAATAGCAATGCACATGGGTGAGCCAATCACATGAGGTATCTATGTGCAGCCACCAATCAGCAGCTACTGAGCATATTTAGATATGATTTTCAACAAAGGATATGAAAAGAATGAATAAAATTAGATATTAGATGTAAATTGGAAAGTTATTTAAAATTGCATGCTCTTTCTAAATCATGAAAGAAAACATATGGGTTTCATGTCCCTTTAAATGGTTTCTTGGAAAACTGGTCAACTTAGTAAACATCTGATTTTAGCCTAAAGGATTGTAACAGAAACACTTGCCAGATAACAAAATGCTAGCTCTGATTATGAGATCTAGAAATCCATGCCCATTAACCCTTTGGCTGCTAAGCCATTTCCCACCTGGGTGCTAATATTTTATTTATTTATTTTTATTTTTGAAAAAAAAAATTTAAACTTTTATTTCTTTTTACAGACCCCCAAGACTTATACTGTTGGAGAGGTTAGGCGATTACCTTTCCAACAATGGGTCTTGGGGGTCTGTAGCTGCTTAGGTGCCTGATATACAGGATTCTAAGCAGCATGCCCCCTCCTCCTATACTTAACATTGTTAAGTATAAATAAAGTTGCACGGTGACGTCATCACGTAATTGCGCGTGACGTCACCGCGCATCACGTGAAGCCCCGACGATGCCTGTCACTTTACAGACACGATCTCTGGGGTAGGATCAGTAAGGAGCCCCCAGATCTCCCTCAAGGTGGGAGAGTGCTCATGACGGCTCTGAGCCGTCATTAGCACCAGAGTGAGAAACTCTGTGACGGCTCAGAGCCGTCATTAGCACTCAGAGGGTTAAAATATGTTTAAAACATACTTTTTACTTTAATGCTGCAAATTATGCTTATAGATTCTTTCATTATTCAGTAAATATAAAAATGTCTTGATCCAGTGGCAGCTGGTGAAATTTAAAGGGACATTAAACCCAAATTTTTTTCTTTCATGATTCAGATAGAGAATAACATTTTAAACAACTTTCTAATTTACTTCTATTATATAATTTGCTTCATTTTCTTGATATTCTTTCCTGAAAAGCATATTTAGATAGGCTCAGTAGCTTCTGATTGGTGGCTGCACGTAGATGCCTCATGTGATGTCCATGCTCATCCATGTGCATTGCTATTTCTTTTACTAAGGATATCTAAAGAATGAAGCAAATTAGATAATAGAAGTAAATTGGAATGTTGTTTAAAATTGTATTCTCTGTCTGAATAATGAAATAACATTTTTGGGTTAAATGTCCCTTTAAAGATGGTGGGGCGCTTGACCCCACCCTTTTAAATAAAGCCACACTATCAGATGGCACTACCAATTCATTAATTAAATAAATAAAAGGTAGACAGAAACACAGAAAAGCACTCAGGGGGAGAGGGAGAGAGAGATGGGGGGAGAGACACACAGAGGGTTAGAGAGAAAGAGAGACACAATCACACACAGAGGGTGAGAGAGAGACACAATCACACACAGAGAGTTAGAGAGAGAGAGAGAGAGAGAGAGACAGACAATCAAACACAGAGGGTTAGAGAGACACATAGGGGATGAGAGAGTCAGAGGAGGAGGAAGAGAGACAGAGAGAGAAATAGACCATGGGGGAGAACAACACATAAGAAGAGAGATGGATAGATAGATAGAGACACACACACACACACACACACACACACGGGTGGGGGGGGGGGACCATTGCATTTGTATGTAATAAAACAGCAGAGACTAAGTGAGACTATAATTTAGTGTAATGTACAGAGGCAAGCTGCTAAGTTAGTGGGTGTAAAGTTTGAGGAAACAAAATACAAAAACGATCCTTTAACTGTTGTAAAACAGTAAAAAAAAAAAAAAAAAACCCACTAAACCACATTCATTAAATTATAATTTTCACTAACAGAATCCCTTTCAGTGAAATCTAAGGTTGCAGAACTTACTAAAATGTGGCTAAAACACTGCTCATTGACTGCATCTCTCTTCCTGATCTGCCTCTGTCGGTGGAACATTCCACTGCACTTAGAGGGGAAATACAGAACTCTCTTTTTCACTTTAGCAAAAGCTGGCAGCTTCACAGGACAGCAACAAAATAAATGAAAGTTGTTTTTTTCCGTTTTTGTTTTGTTTTATATGATTTAACATCCAGCCCCAACCCTAAGTTCCACTTACTAATGCCTCTCACTGGATTGGGTCAGCCCAAATAGGACTGCCTCAAATAAAGCACTTATGGGCCATGCAATGATCTTAACCACTTTCATTCAGTAGGTGGCGCAGCATGTTGTGTAATGGTGGGCAGACCTGCTTGTGTCTCACCATTGCACAACATCTAGCTGTGGAAAAAAAAAATGCTGGGGAAAAAAAAAATGCAATTTTTATTTTTTTTATTTTTTAAAGCCAATAAAAAATATATATTTTCTGCCCATATGAGAGGTGAAGCACTGCCTCACCTGCCTCTAGTGACTGCACATCACTGATATAATCCATTTGTAAGAGCACTAGACGGTAGCACCATTTCCTGCCATGTAGTGCTTCAGATGTCTATCTAGGTATCTCTTCAACACAGACTATCATGGGAACGAAGCAAATTTGAAAAGATGTAAATTGGAAGCTTTTAAAAAAAGGTATGCTCTGTCTAAACCACAAATTTTTTGGGGGGTTTCATATCCCTTTAATTTACTTACTTTTTCTCAAGAATTTATGGACACCATTCTGTTTAACTTTCTTGCGGCTAGATTACGAGTTTTGCGTTATTGTGAAAAAGCAGCATTATCTGGTTATAACGCTGCTTTTTCACTACCGCTGCTATCACGAGTCATGCAGGTTTAATGGCACCGCACACTTTTTTTGGCCATAATGCAAATCAACTTACGCAAATTGCGTAAAGTCTTTTTTCAATGGGATTTTCATAGCGCCAATATTACAAGCTTTTCCTGGGAGGCCAAAAAGTGAGTGGTACACCCTATACCGTCAAGATTCGTAACGCATTCTAAAGTCAGTAGTTATGAGTTTTACGCTACAACGCTGTAAAATAAAACATTACTAAAGTGCTAAAAAGTACACTAACACCCATAAACTACCTATTAACCCCTAAACCGAGGCCCTCTAACATCGCAAACACTAAAATAAAATTATTAACCCCTAATCTGCTGCTCTGGACATCGCCGCCACTATAATAAACATATTAACCCCTAAACTGCCATACTCTCGCATCGCAAATACTAGTTAAATAGTAATAACCCCTAATCTGCCGTCCCTAACATCGCCGCCACCTACCTACATCTATTAACCCCTAATCTGCCGCCCCAACATTGCCGCCACTATGCTATATTTATTAACCCCTAAACCTAAGTCTAACCCTAACCCCCACTAACTTAAATATAATTAAAATAAATCTAAATAAAACTTCTATTAATAACTAAATCCTATTTAAAAATAAATACTTACCTGTAAAATAAACCCTAAGCTAGCTACAATATAACTAATAGTTACATTGTAGCTAGCTTAGGGTTTATTTTTATTTTACAGGCAAGTTTGTATTTATTTTAACTAGGTAGAGTAGTTACTAAATAGTTATTAACTATTTACTAACTACCTAGCTAAAATAAATACAAATTTACCTGTAAAATAAAACCTAACCTAAGTTACCCTAACACCTAACCTTACACTACAATTAAATCAATTACCTAAATTAAATGCAAATACCTACATTACAAAAACAAACAAACACTTAATTACACAAAATAAAAAGCAAATTACAAGATATTTAAACTAATTACACCTAATCTAATAGCCGTATCAAAATAAAAAAAGCCCCCCGAAAAAACAAAAAACAAAAAAAAAACCTAGCCTAAACTACCAATAGCCCTTAATAGGGCCTTTTGCAGGGCATTGCCCAAAGAAATCTGCTCTTTTACCTGTAAAAAAAAATAAAAAATACAACCAACCCCCCCAAATAAAACCCTAACTAAAAAAACCTAAGCTCCCCATTGCCCTGAAAAGGGCATTTGGATGGGCATTGCCCTTAAAAGGGCATTTAGCTCTATTGCAGCCCAAAGCCCTAGCATAAAATTAAAACCCACCCAATAAACCCTTATAAAAACCTAACACTAACCCCTGAAGATCCACTTACAGTTTTGAAGAGCCGACATCCATCCTCAATGAAGCCGGGAGAAGTCTTCATCCAAGCCGGAAGAAGTGGTCCTCCAGACGGGCAGAAGTCTTCATCCAGACGGCGCGGAGCGGCTCCATCTTCAAGACATCCGGCATGGAGCATCCTCTTCTTCCGACAAATGAAGGTTCCTTTAAGTGACGTCATCCAAGATGGTGTCCCTTAGATTCCGATTGGCTGAAAGAATTCTATCAGCCAATCGCTATTAAGGTTGCCATCAGCCAATAGGATTGAGCGCGCATTCTATTGGCTGTTCCAATCAGCCAATAGAATGCGCGCTCAATCATATTGGCTGATTAAAAAAAAATAATAAAAATAAACCCTAACTATTAGTTATATTGTAGCTAGCTTAGGGTTTGTTTTACAGGTAAGTATTTTTATTTATTTTCAAATAGGAATTTAGTTATTAGTAGGTTTTATTTAGATATATTTTAATTATATTTTTTAGGGGGTGTTAGGTTTAGGGGTTAATAAATTTAGTATAGTGGCGGCGACGTTGGGGGCGGCAGATTAGGGGTTAATAAATGTAAGTAGGTGGCGGAGATGTTATGGGCGGCAGATTAGGGGTTAATAATAAACTAGTGTTTGTGAGGCTGGAGTGCGGCGGTTTAGGGGTTAATGTTTATTATAGTGGCGGCGATGTCCGGAGCGGCAGATTAGGGGTTAATAAGTGTAAGATTAGGGGTGTTTAGATTTGGGGTTCATGTTAGAGTGTTAGGTGTAAACATAAAATGTGTTTCCCCATAGGACTCAATGGGGCTGCGTTACTGAGCTTTACGCTGCTTTATTGCAGGTGTTAGACTTTTTTTCAGCCGGCTTTCCCCATTGATGTCTATGGGGAAATCGTGCACGAGCACGTACAACCAGCTCACCGCTGACTTAAAGGGACAGTCTAGTCCAAAATAAACTTTCATGATTCAGATAGGGCATGCAATTTTAAATAATTTTCCAATTTACTTTTATCACCAATTTTGCTTTGTTGTCTTGGTATTCTTAGTTGAAAGCTTAACCTAGGAGGTTCATATGCTAATTTCTAAGACCTTGAAGGCCACCTCTTTTCAGAATGATTTAAGTTTTTCACCACTAGAGGGTGTTAGTTCATGTGTTTCCTGTGAGCCAGCACTGATTGGCTAAACTGCAAGTCTGTCAAAACAACTGAAATAAAGGGGCAGCTTGCAGAGGTACAAGATAATCAGAGGTAAAAAGTATATAAATGTGTTGGTTATGCAAAACTGGGGAATGGGTAATAAAGGGATTATCTATCTTTTAAAACAATGCAAATTCTGGTGTAGACTGTCCCGTTAAGCAGCGCTGGTATTGGAGTGCGGTATGGAGCTCAATTTTGCTCTATGCTCACTTCTTGTATTTTAACGCCGGGTTTATAAAAACCTGTAATACCAGCGCTGTAGGTAAGTGAGCGGTGACAATAACGAGCAAGCTAGCAATGCACCCCTCTTACCGCAAAACTCGTAATCTAGCCGTTTGTTAGTTCCACTAAACCTTATGTTGCCTATGTATCTTTTCTTCATTGCTCCTTTTTTAATATTCTGATTTTGCGGACTCATTGTCCATTCTATCATCCAGATATTCATGCTCCGTTTCAGACTGAAAAGCAGCTGATCAGCACAGATTTTAGAATATCATTATTTCTTTTCATAGCATCGTTTTAGTCTTTTGACAATGTCATTTTTTGTAGATTTTTAAGTTTTACCAAACTAACTGCTAGATTACGAGTCTTGCATTAGCCTTAAAAAGCAGCGTTGAGAGGTCCCAAAGCTGATTTTTAGCGCCCGCTGGTATTACGAGTCTGGTAGGTACAGGTGTACCGCTCACTTTTCTTCCTGCGATTCGAACATACTGCAAATCCACTTGGGTCAATTGCGTTTCCCATATTTTCAATGGGATTTTCCTAACGCCGGTATTACAAGTCTTGGAAAAAGTGAGCGGTACACCCTCTCCTGTCAAGACTGTTACTGCATTTAAAAGTCAGTAGTTAAGAGTTTCATGGGCTAACGCCGGAACATAAGACTCTTAACTAAAGTGCTAAAAAGTACACTAACACCCATAAACTACCTATTAACCCCTAAACCGAGGCACCCCCCCCCCACATCGCAAACATTAAAATAAAATGTTTAACCCCTAATCTGCCGACCGGGCATAACTGCCACTTTAATAAATATATTAACCCCTAAAACGCCGCACTCCCGCCTCGCATACACTAGTTAAATATTAACCCCTAATCTGCCGTCCCTAACATCGCTGACACCTACCTACATTTATTAACCCCTAATCTGCTGCCCTCAACGTCGCCGACACTATACTAAATGTATTAACCCTAAACCTAAGTCTAACCCTAACACCCCTTAACTTAAATATAATTTAAAAAAATCTAAATAAAATTCCTATTATTAACTAAATTATTCCTATTTAAAACTAAATACTTGCCTATAAAATAAACCCTAAGATAGCTACAATATAACTAATACATTGTAGCTAGCTTAGGGTTTATTTTTATTTTACAGGCAAGTTTGTATTTATTTTAACTAGGTACAATAGTTTAATAAATTAGTTATTATCTATTTAATAACTACCTAGCTAAAATAAGTACAAATTTACCTGTAAAATAAAACCTAACCTAAGTTACAATTACACCTAACACTACACTATAATTAAATTAATTACCTACATTAAATTAAATTAATTACAATTAAATAAAATAAACTAAAGTACACCCCCCCACTAAATTACAGAAAATAATAAAATAATTACAAGTTTTTTAAACTAATTACACCTAATCTAATCCCCCTAATAAAATAAAAAAGCACCCCAAAATAATAAAAATCCCTACCCTATAATAAATTACAAATAGCCCTTAAAAGTGCTTTTTGCGGGGCATTGCCCCAAAGTAATCAGCTATTTTACTTGGAAAAAAAGAAATGCAAAACCCCCAACATTAAAACCCACCACCCAATACCCCCTTAATAAAACCTAACACTAATCCCTTGAAGATCACCCTACCTTGAGACGTCTTCACCCAACTGGACAGAAGTGGTCCTCCAGACGGCCAGAAATCTTCATCCTATCCGGGCAGAAGAGGTCTTCCAGACGGGCAGAAGTCTTCATCCAGACGGCATCTTCTATCTTCATCCATCTGGAGCGGAGCGGGTCCATCTTCAAGATATCCGATGCGGAGCATCCTCTTCATTCCGATGACTAACACTAAATGACGGTACCTTTAAGTGACGTCATCCAAGACGTCCCTTCAATTTCGATTGGCTGATAGAATTCTATCAGCCAATCGGAATTAAGGTAGAAAAAATCCTATTGGCTGATCCAATCAGCAAATAGGATTGAGCTCGTATTCTATTGGCTGATTGGAACAGCCAATAGAAAGTGAGCTCAATCCTATTGGATGAAGACTTCTGGCCGTCTGGAGGACCACTTCTGCCCGGATCGGATGAAGACTTCTGGCCGTCTGGAGGATCACTTGTGCCCGGTTGGGTAAAGACGTCTCAAGGTAGGGTGATCTTCAAGGGGTTAGTGTTTTATTAGGGGGTATTGGGTGGGTTTTAGAGTAGGGTTGGGTGTGTGGGTGGTGGGTTATAATGTTGGGGGGGTTGTATTTCTTTTTTTCCAGGTACAAAAGCTGATTACTTAGGGGCAATGCCCCGCAAAAAGCCCTTTTAAGGGCTATTTGTAATTTAGTATAGGGTAGGGATTTTTATTATTTTGGGGGGCTTTTTTATTTTATTAGGGGGATTAGATTAGGTGTAATTAGTTTTAAAAACTTGTAATTATTTTATTATTTTCTGTAATTTAGTGTTTTTGTTTTTTTCCGTAATTTAGATAATTGTATTTAATTGTAGTTAGTTTAGGGAATTTAATGGTAGTGTAGTGTTAGGTGTAATTGTAACTTAGGTTTATTTTTATTTTACAGGTAAATTTGTCTTTATTTTAACTAGGTAGCTATTAAATAGTTAATAACTATTTAATAACTGTTGTACCTAGTAAAAATAAATACAAACTTGCCTGTAATATAAAAATAAACCCTAAGATAGATAAAATGTAACTATTATTAAGCGGCAGATTAGGGATTAATAAATATAATGTAGGTGTCGGCGATGTTGGGGCCAGCAGATTAGGGGTTCATAAGTATAATGTAAGTGGCGGCGGTGTCCGGAGTGGCAGATTGGGGGTTAATAATATAATGTAGGTGTCGGGGGTGGCAGATTAGGGGTTAATAAGTGTAAGATTAGGGGTGTTTAGACTTGGGGTTCATGTTAGGGTGTTAGGTGTAGACATCAAAGTGTTTCCCCATAGGAATCAATGGGGCTGCGTTAGGAGCTGAACGCTGCTTTTTTTGCAGGTGTTAGTTTTTTTTTCCAGCCGGATCTGCCCCATTGATTCCTATGGGGAAATCGTGCACAAGCACGTTTAGCCAGCTCTCTGCTACCATAAGCAGTGCTGGTATTGAGGTGAGATGTGGAGCTAAATTTTGCTCTCCGCTCACTTTTCTGCGGCTAACGCCGGGTTTGTAAAAACCCGTAATACCAGCGCTGTCTGTAGGTGAGCGGTGTGCATAAATTGCTCGTTAGCACCGCAAGCCTTACCGACAAAAACTCGTAATCTAGCCGTGGAACTTTTGGGGGTCGATCCGATATAAATCGTCGCCCGCAAAAGCCGGCGACGCCAATATTTACGCTAATTTGGTATCCTATATACAGCGTAACCTAGAAGTTACGCGCGTATATTTCTGCCGTCGCCCGTAGTTTTTTGGGCCATAGGCAGGTATACCAAACCAGCGCAGTTCGGTATCCAATATGCAGCGTAAGGACTTACGTGGCGAAAATGGAGAAAACTTACTCCATTTTCACCTCGCCACAAAAAGCAGCCGTAAGAAGCCTTACGCTGACTATTGGAGCCCCGTAACTCCCTAAACTAACTAGAAAATAAACCTAACACCTAACGCATGCGCAATGTCTATCTACCTGTCAACCGCGATCCCCCCCCCCCCCCGAAATCCCTAATAAAGTTATTAACCCCTAAACCGCCGCTCCCGGACCCCGCCGCCATCTACCTTATCTATCCCCTAATCTGACCCCTTACACCGCCGCCACCTATATAAAAATTATTAACCCCTAATCTAATCCCCCTATACCGCCGCCAGCTATATTAATATTATTAACCCCTAATGTAAGCCCCTTACACCGCCGCCATCTCTATTAAAATGATTAACCCCTAATTTAATCTACCTACCCCGCCACCAGCTATATTATCTATATTAACCCTAAGTATATTATAGTTAATATAGGTATTACATTATATATATTAACTATATTAACCCTAATTATATTAGGGTTAATATAGTTAATATAGTTACTATAGTATTTATATTAACTATATTAACTCTATCTAACCCTAACTAAATTTATATTAAATTAATCTAATTCATTTATAAACTAAAATATTCCTATTTAAATCTAAATACTTACCTATAAAATAAACCCTAAGATAGCTACAATATAATTAATAATTACATTGTAGCTATGTTAGGGTTAATATTTATTTTACAGGTAAATTGTTAATTATTTTAACTAGGTATAATAGATATTAAATAGTTATTAACTATTTAATATCTACCTAGTTAAAATACTTACCCAATTACCTGTAAAATAAATCCTAACCTAAGTTATAAATACACCTACACTATCAATAAATTTAATAAACTACAAACATCTATCTAAAAATACAATTAAATTAACTAAACTAAATTACAAAAAAAAACAAACACTAAATTACAAAAAATAAAAAAAAGATTACAAGATTTTTAAGCTAATTACACCTATTCTAAGCCCCCTAATAAAATAATAAACCCCCAAAATTAAAAAAATTCCCTGCCCTATTCTAAATTAAACAAATTTCAAAGCTCTTTACCTTACCAGCCCTTAAAAGGGCCTTTTGTGGGGCATGCCCCAAAGAATTCAGCTCTTTTGCATACAACAAATACAATCCCCCCCCATTACAACCCACCACCCACATACCCCTATTCTAAAACCACCCAAACCCCCCTTAAAAAAGCCTAACACTACCCCCCTGAAGATCTCCCTACCTTGTCTTCACCACACCGGGCCGAACTCCTGATCCGATCCGGGCGATGTCTTCCTCCAAGCGGCAAAGAAGAAGTCTTCCTCCAAGCGGCAGCAAAGTCTTCATTCTTCCGGCGGCATCTTCAATCTTCTTTCTTCGCTCCGCCGCCGCGGAGCATCCATCCCGGCCGACTGATGTACTACAAATGAGGTACCTTTAAATGACGTCATCCAAGATGGCGTCCGCCGAATTCCGATTGGCTGATAGGATTCTATCAGCCAATCGGAATTAAGTTAGAAAAATCTGATTGAATCAGCCAATCAGATTCAAGTTCAATCCGATTGGCTGATCCGAACAGCCAATCAGATTGAGCTCGCATTCTATTGGCTGATCGGAACAGCCAATAGAATGCGAGCTCAATCTGATTGGCTGATTGGATCAGCCAATCGGATTGAACTTGAATCTGATTGGCTGATTCAATCAGCCAATCAGATTTTTCTAACTTAATTCCGATTGGCTGATAGAATCCTATCAGCCAATCGGAATTCGGCGGACGCCATCTTGGATGACGTCATTTAAAGGTACCTCATTCGTAGTACAGCAGTCGGCCGGGATGGATGCTCCGCGGCGGCGGAGCGAAGAAAGAAGATTGAAGATGCCGCCGGAAGAATGAAGACTTTGCTGCCGCTTGGAGGAAGACATCGCCGGAGGAAGAATTCTTCTTTGCCGCTTGGAGGAAGACATCGCCCGGATCGGATCAGGAGTTCGGCCCGGTGTGGTGAAGACAAGGTAGGGAGATCTTCAGGGGGGTAGTGTTAGGCTTTTTTAAGGGGGGTTTGGGTGGTTTTAGAATAGGGGTATGTGGGTGGTGGGTTGTAATGGGGGGGGGATTGTATTTGTTGTATGCAAAAGAGCTGAATTCTTTGGGGCATGCCCCACAAAAGGCCCTTTTAAGGGCTGGTAAGGTAAAGAGCTTTGAAATTTGTTTAATTTAGAATAGGGCAGGGAATTTTTTTTATTTTGGGGGTTTATTATTTTATTAGGGGGCTTAGAATAGGTGTAATTAGCTTAAAAATCTTGTAATCTTTTTTTTATTTTTTGTAATTTAGTGTTTGTTTTTTTTTGTAATTTAGTTTAGTTAATTTAATTGTATTTTTAGATAGATGTTTGTAGTTTATTAAATTTATTGATAGTGTAGGTGTATTTATAACTTAGGTTAGGATTTATTTTACAGGTAATTGGGTAATTATTTTAACTAGGTAGATATTAAATAGTTAATAACTATTTAATATCTATTATACCTAGTTAAAATAATTAACAATTTACCTGTAAAATAAATATTAACCCTAACATAGCTACAATGTAATTATTAATTATATTGTAGCTATCTTAGGGTTTATTTTATAGGTAAGTATTTAGATTTAAATAGGAATATTTTAGTTTATAAATGAATTAGATTAATTTAATATAAATTTAGTTAGGGGTGTTAGGGTTAGATAGAGTTAATATAGTTAATATAAATACTATAGTAACTATATTAACCCTAATATAATTAGGGTTAATATAGTTAATATATATAATGTAATAACTATATTAACTATAATATACTTAGGGTTAATATAGATAATATAGCTGGCGGCGGGGTAGGTAGATTAAATTAGGGGTTAATCATTTTAATAGAGATGGCGGCGGTGTAAGGGGCTTACATTAGGGGTTAATAATTTTAATATAGATGGCGGCGGTGTTAGGGGCTCACTTTAGGGGGTTATAGATATAATATAGCTGGCGGCGGGGTACGGGAGCGGCGGTTTAGGGGTTAATAACTTTATTAGGTTGCGGCGGGGTACGGGAGCGGCGGTTTAGGGGTTAATAGCTTTTTTATTGTTAGGCTAGTGAGGGGGGATAGCGGATAGAGGGTTAGACAGTGCGGGCTATGTTAGGGAGGCGTGTTAGACAGTGCGGGCTATGTTAGGGAGGCGTGTTAGACAGTGCGGGCTATGTTAGGGAGGCGTGTTAGACAGTGCGGGCTATGTTAGGGAGGCGTGTTAGACAGTGCGGGCTATGTTAGGGAGGCGTGTTAGACAGTGCAGGTGTTTTAGACTTTAGTCAGGTTTTATAGGCGCCGGCAGATTCTAACGTGGCGCAAGTCACTGGCGACGCCAGAAATTTGTACTTGCGCAGATTTCTGGACATCGCTGGTTTGTCAGACTTACGGCACGTTAGCATCTGACGGCGACCTATATGGGATAGCTCGAGTTGCGAGCTGAAACTGCGGGCGACGCCGGTTCCCTTGCTTGCGCCGCAAACTGCGATCTATATCGGATCGCGCCCCTGGAATACTCAGAATATTTAATGATAATTTGCTTGATTAGTATTTTGAAGTTCTTTTGCATTTAAAAGTGTACTTTAAGTGAGTTATTTTTATTTGTTTGTTTCTTTTCTAAAGTCATTCCTGTGTCATTATTTTTGTCAGCTTAAAGGGATACTGAACCCAATTTTTTTTTCATGGTTTAGATAGAGCATGCAATTTTAAGCAACTTTCTAATTTACTCTATTTTTTATTTTTTCTCTTGCTATCTTTATTTGAAAAAGCAGGAATGTAAGCTTACGAGCCGGCCCATCTTTGGTTCAGCACCTGGTTAGCGCTTGCTGATTGGTGTCTAAATGCAGCCACCAATCAGCAAGCACTATCCAAGGTGCTGAACCAAAAATGGACTGGCTCATAAGCTTACATTCCTGCCTTTTCAAAAAAAGATACCAAAAGAGAAAAAAAAATTGATAATAGGAGTAAATTTAGAGCATGCAACTTTCTATCTGAATCGTGAAAGAAAGAAAAAAAAAATTGGGTTTAGTATCCCTTTAATGGCCAAAGGTTTTCTTTTTCTTGTCTTCCTGAACCACCTTAAATTATTTTCCTCTATTTCTGGGTTTAGATATTTTCTAAGAACCTATATATAAAGCCCCAAACACTTGGCTTTACTTCCCTCTCTCTTTAAGTTAAATCATTTTTGATAAGTTCTTTTTACAGTCTAGCTAAAGGTCTGGAAAATTCAGTGTGTATGTATTTGTATGTGAATTTTTAAAAAAAAAAAAAAAAAAATTTTTTTTTTAAAGATACTATTTCATTAGATGAGTAGTAATTTATTTAACTCCCTAGATCGCACACTTAAAGTGATAGCATAGGAAAGTGAAAATTTTACTTGCATGATTCCGATAAAGAATATAACTTTAAGATTCTCTTAAAAAATTTATTTATTTGATCAAATTTACTTTCTTTCATTATCCTTTGTTGAAATTAATATTTACACCTCCTACACTCGTGGAGATGGCATAATCTTTAGCAAGGCATACGTTTTTAATTTAAAAAAAAAAAAGCCTCCTTTTTTTTTTTTTGGTGAAAGTTCTTAAAAGTTAAATAAAATTTTAAATATAATTGAATATATATATATATATATATATATATATATATATATATATATATATATATATATATATATATATATAAATTTTTTGCCCTAATCTACAGTTTTTGTTTTTTCTTTGTTTTTTTTTAACCTTTGTTGTAGGACATTCTCTGTCCATGGTAAATCGTCACAACTGCAAGCCATTTTCAGCTTTTAAAGAATCGGTTCACTGTAATATTTTCCCCTTAATGTGTTATGAAAATTAGCTGCAGATTTATTTTAATTGAAAATTGATCCTTTTTTTTGGGTTAATTTTGTTTTGTTAATTGAAACAACTGCTTATTGTTCTCAAGAACATGCACATTTTAAAATGGGCAGTCTAAAGACAGCAGATCTGCTTATCTAATCTCACTCTCTATGTACACAAGGTAATACCTAGGTATTTAAATGTCCATTTTAAGAGGATGCTTAAATGAGAAAAAACTGCCATTTTAATAAAAAAAAAAAAGTAGCTGGTATAGCAAGTCATTAAGAAAAAAAATAAAGGGGCAAAAATAACAGTACACTATTAATTTTTCATGTTTTAAGCACTGCAAGAAAACTATCCATTTTTTTTAAAAAGAAAAATACAGCTCTCCAGATTAATGGAAGTGTAATATATAAGGGGGATATTTATCAAGCTCCGTATGGCTCGCCGGAAACAGAAATTATGAAGCGGCGGTCTAAAGACCGCTGCTCCATAACCTGTCCTCCTGCTCTGAGGCGGCTGACTGAAATCAATATGATCGGGTTGATTGACACCTCCTGCTAGCGGCCGATTGGCTGCGAATCTGCAGGGTGCTGCATTGCACCAGCAATTCACAAGAACTGGTGCAATGATAAACGCTGACGGCGTATGCTGTCGGCATTTATCGATGTGCAGCGTATATGATCCGCTATATAGGATCATGTCCCCTTACAGTTCATATATGCTCTAAGCACTGGCTGTGATGCAAATAGTACTTTCAATTACAATGTCCCTTTAAATATGGTTTTTAATATTTTAAAATTTGTTTTGAGTTGTTCCCAAGTACCCATTATATATGTGAAATGTGTGAGCGTATTTTAATTTGATATAAGGCTTGCTATTCAGCGATCAACAGAAAGTGTATTAATATCCTGCTTTACTCTTGCTGTTATTTGTTAATGAGATCTAATATCCATGCATCCTATTTCTGCTTGTAGCTGTAAAGAAATTCTAGTTATAGTAATATATTTTATATTTTAGCTTTTACATTTAGCAATTTGACATTTTAAAAGATCTTTTTTTAACTTTCAAAATCTCCCTTAATTAGTGAATAAAGAAGTTGTATTGTTTATATTCTAGAAATCTTGTATATTTTAAACAGGAAGGAAATCATTGCAAAAGATCAATGACTGTCTTTGTTTTACTAGTGTCAACTTTTGGCCTGTAACACAAAAATTTCTTGCCTTGAGAGGTAAGGGAACCTACCATGGGCAACTCAATTTAACTTGAAACGCTCTTGTCTACAAACCATTCAGTTCCTTCCACAGTGTTCTTGGCAGGAGTTCATTAACAAAATAATCTTTGTTTCAATGGTGTCTATAAAAATTGTACTTCTTAAAGATGTAGCAGCTTTGGTCTTCCATTTTGTGGCATGGCAAAGTTGTACTTTAAACTAGTTCTGTGAATTTTCAGCTGGAGTCTATTAACTGTGCTTTTTTGTGGTAAGAAAATCAGTGACCTTATTATACAAGATTAAGGAATGAGTTGCAGCCTTCTTCATAGGCTTAAAAAAAGTCACTACATGTTTCTAGTGATAAGGTGCAGAGTCCGTTGTGTCCATACATGTATTAAAACAGAACACATCTGTCACAAACTTGAGCATGGTATAATTATGTGTGTGTGTGTGTGTATGTGTATATGTATATATATATATATATATATATATATATATATATATATATATATATATATATATATATTTGTGTGTGTGTGTGTATATGTTTTTTTTTTTTTTCGTTTTTTTTCAAAGCAGAGACTGCACTCACTGGGTTTAGATAAATAAAGTGTTATTTATTGCATGGTAACGTTTCAGGGTTCGCAGACCCCTTCCTCTGTGAACCCCGAAACGTTACCATGCAATAAATAACACTTTATCTAAATTCTGTGAGTGCAGTCCTTGCTTTTAACTTTTTATTGATGCTTTGACTATGCACCCTGGTTGAAGACACAAGGAAATTAAGAGTGCAGATACACTATGTGTGTGTGTATATACAACATCAACACTAGAGCCAAACAATCCTGTAGTGTGTCACTCCGCTCTGGCAGTGTCCTCTTCTAAATCACCCAAAAGACTTGCTTACTTATTGGGTTGCTGCTTAGCCCAGCACTGGGATACATCTGTCATTTCAAGAGTGTGTGCCAGTATTCTGCATTCTCAGATTAGTTGCTCCGCTCTGCCACAAACCAAACCAGCATGGAAAGTCACGTGAGGCAGTCAGCCAATTGCCGACACGTGTTTCAGCCCCTCGTCGTCGGTGAGACACGGTTTCCTCAGGGCATGTCATTTAGAAGAGGACACTACCTGAGTGGAGTGACACACTACAGGATTGTTGGGCTCTAGTGTTGATGGTTTTCGAAGGAACAGGTGCAGTTGACAGTGGGGTACATAATCAATAACGATGTATCCTCCTGTACCGTGCTCTATTTTTTACTAACCCAACCTTTGCATTATCAAGTGCTTTACACTTTGCTGTCTTGACTAACTTGGCTCATGTGTCATCCCCCATTGACTGTTTTAAAAATCTGCTTTAACATCCTGCTTCATCTATAAAGAACTTTTGTATCCGCTTTACATACTC
Source organism: Bombina bombina (assembly GCF_027579735.1). Classification (NCBI taxonomy): domain Eukaryota; kingdom Metazoa; phylum Chordata; class Amphibia; order Anura; family Bombinatoridae; genus Bombina; species Bombina bombina. The sequence goes on along the minus strand of NC_069503.1, from coordinate 1,025,478,682 downwards.
TGCCACTTGCCACTATACTGACAGTTTGCAATTAACTAATGGATGACAGTTTTCAAAATGGAGTTCTAAGAAACACGAACTGCTACTGACAGAACTGTATTTCCAATGTTCCTTTATTAGCAACTGTATCTGTAACTATTGGCCCTACTATTCATTTATACAGAGGCGCGTCTAACAACATATATATCTGTGCGTGGCCGCACAATTAGTATACTCTGAATAATATGTTTAGGATTGCAGTTAATGCATGTCTAATGATATAATTACCTACTTTATATGAGCAGGTTTATGATTGGGATGGTTCTGCATAGATACATTTTTGTTCCCACAGTATGCTTGTTTCAGTTTAACACTAAAACCTACTTGGGTCTGAATATTTGAACAGAACATATATATCTATCCACGTTCCATCTCATGTTGTTTATGTATCTCATGCAGTCTTTTGATACTTTCCTTGCTTTGGGCCCCCGGCCAGCAGTTTGCATAAATAAAACCGTTTTTTGATATTGTATCAATTCGAGTGTTTAGTTTTTTGTTACTATATAAAAGAGTGCTGAATTCCCAGTCTTCTAAAAAGTCACACTATTGTGTGTCACTTTATCTCTTAATTTTGCTCTTAAAAAGAAAATAGAGATATATATATATATATATATATATATATATATATATATATATATATATATATATATATATATATATATATTATATATACTGTAATTTTTAAATGTTTCGATATTTTATTTTTTGTGTGCAACTTTTTTTTGTCTTGCGAAAGAGTTAAGAGCGCTAAACCCAAAGCATGTTAAATACAATTGCATTCAAGCTAACTTTAACTTTTAATACGTGCGCTATTTACAATGAGCGCAAAGAGCTTCAATATACCCCTTATCACTCGCATGCCACTCATAATCTTGCCCAAAGTAACTCTTTTCACCAAACTGTCATGTATGCTTTGATGTTACTTGGAACTCACAATTATCCCTAAAAATACACATATATCTATATATAACAAAGAAAAGTGATAATAAAGTTATAATATGTATTTGTATATCTCCACCAATTTTCATAGTGCTGGGATGTTTTCAGCTTAAACAAATTAATATCTACTTTGCAATATCATATAGAAACACAGCCGCATGATCAAGTGTATGTCAGACACATTTTTGTTATTACTCAACCTCTGGGCATCAGTTTAGATCTAAAGGGTTTCTCAGAGCTAAATAGTTTGTCTTGTTTAAGCACTCAAATTATTTGAATTCTTTTCTGACTTTTTATTACTAGCAATCAAGAGAAATTGTCACACATCCAAAGTGAGTACGATAGTTAAATGCCATAATAGTTCTAAAATATAGTCTAAACATACTATTTACATTACAGAGCGTTTGATTGTTTGAAGTGTGAAGAAAAATTAGCCCCAGAAGCAGTAACCAGTAGTTATAACTAAAGCTTTCATGATTGAAAGAAAAAACACACACACACTAACCAGTGGTCACTTAAGAGCATTTCAAAGCCCATGTGGTGTAGGTTCTAATTTTGTAATGATTTATTATTTTTTTTTAATGTTTCCAGAATTAAAAACTGTCAATCTTCAAAGCATATTTGACTCAATGTTGTACTTTTATTTACTACTTTATAATGAAATGCATATATTTGAGTTTTGCCAATAGTAAATGTCTGTCATAACTGGAGTTTTTAGGTAAATATAACCAAAAGCAATATTTTTTTTTGTTTTTTGGGTAGCTTTGTATGTTTAATTTACACAATAAAGAAAACGGAAAGCCTTCAATTTTTGTTTTCCAATTATTTTCTTAGGTAGTAAAGGCCAAATTCATATAATTTTTGTAAATATTATTTTCTATATTTTTTTTCAATACTTGATCTTTATTTGTTCAGTTCTATTTACATTTATTTTTTTTGCAAGTATGTAGTGGTTTGGCCAAAGTTTTAAAATTGCTAAATATTTATTTTCTATGGGCTAGCTTACAAGTGGCGCGCTAACAGTTAAGCACGAGCAATAAGGGATGTGTGTGTATATATATATGCGTGTGTATGTATATGTGTGTGTGTGTGTGTGTGTATATATGTGTATATATATATGTATATATGTGTGTGTATATATATGTATGTGTGTGTGTGTGTATATATATATATATATATATATATATATATATATATACACATACACACACACACACACAACAATTAAAATTATGGGGAGGCGAAAAGTGAGTTTAAAATCCTCCACTAAATACAAAATATAGAGAAAATAACTCATTGTGTAAACCATTTACAAATCTAAACAAGTCAGAAGACTTGCTTTAAACCCAGAAATTCTCTGACTACACTGTTTCCAATGCAACAAAGGAATCTGGGTAAGATATGCAAATGAGGTTCACAATGACTCACCTTTTTACTTTTAGCCTACTTTTTAAGACAGACTTTTTCAAGACAATCTTACTGTTTAGAACATAATGGCTGAAAATGCCATGATTCAGGATACAAGTGTGATTTGTAGCCTGAATCATGGCGTTTTCAGCCATAAAATACATAACTAAAAAGGGATATTTTTGGAAAAGACCTGTGAGTGCCCTCCCACTTATATATTCTCTATTTTATCTAATTTCATCCTATGTTTGACATATTAACAATTTGGCTCTACTTATCCTGGCAATGTTCATTCAGTTACAATCTATTAGGAATTGGGTATAAATGGTTTTAGTTCTGCTAAGCCTGAAGTTTGTATATCCTTTTATAAATGTATTAGATAAACCCACAAACCTATACCAGCTAGAGGGTAGTATAAAAATATAGTTTCATATAAGCCAAGTGAGAAAAGTTACAAGACCAATCAATGTTAAATATAGGAGACTTGGAATTTTGCCAGGGAGATCTATGGATGTAGTCATCCTAACTTTGAAGGAAAAGTTTGCTTTTCCATGGACCAAACTGGGTATTGTTGTTGTGTTTTTTTTGTTGTTGTTGATTATATTTATTATACATAGCCAAAAACGGAAAATAAGTCATTAGTTGCACAGAACATTTTGTATCACCCTGAGCGATCAAGTACATAAGCTAACACAATATCAGAAGAATATACAGAAAAGAAAGATCACATCACATAAAACGGATACATAATATCTGATACAAAGCAAGGAATATAAAACATACATGTTTTCATCCTCAATCTTAGGGCTGATTTATGACTATATGAAAACTGAAAAGTTGGGCTATTTTTTCCACAGGTTCTAGAAAGCGAGCCCGAGACAATTAAAACAATACCAAGAAAAATAAATAAACATAACGCAAAACAAGGCAATACCATTTAGAGAGGAAAGAAGACTGAGGGGAGAGGAGAAAAAAAAGGGCAGAGCAGGATCCGCTGGTATCGGTGCACTTGCTCTTACAAGGGGTTCTCTCATCCTCGCCTATTAGTTTTCCCTGTAATTTCTAATCCAAGTATGTGGAAATACATCTAACAGCACCAATTTGGCAAAACTAATGGAGGAAACAAATAGCAGAATCTGCCCCTGCAACGGGGTTGGGTATGTCTTGATCGTGCCCATCCTACCAAAACATTTTTTATTCTTTTCTCAGATACCTGATGCAGATGAAAAGATTCATATATAATTTGTGCTTGAATTCCCTTCAAGATTTGTGCCATACTAGGTGGACGTTTGGAAATCCAATTTTTAAAGATGTAATGTCTTACAATCAATATAATAGTATTTAGGATTCATGTTTGCAAGCTTGTCCTGGGATTAGAAAAATTATATCTTCCAGAGAGAAAGAGAAGACCACTTCATAGACTCTGCTGAACCAATATTGAATTTTCTGCCAGAGTTGTCGAATTTTGGGACAAGACCATAGCATATGAGGAAGATCCACTCTGGCATTAGAGCAACGTGCACAAGAAACTACTTTGTTTGGGTAAAATTTGGATAGTTTGAGCGGGGTTAAATCAGTAATTTATTAGTTTCAGATGAGATTCTTTCCAGCTAACCGAAATAGGATATCTAGCTACAGTGGAAAGACTATTTTAGATGTTTTCTCCATCTATTGTGGGGATATAGGCCATCCAGAAGTTGCCTAATTTGTCACCAGCTAGTATACGTAGTTTAGAAAGCATGATATCATAAATTAGAGAAATCAAAGCATCCCCTGCTGTAAATTTCTGGATGCAGGTCTTGACCTCGGACCACTCAATCTTAATAGAGCAATTCCAGTTTTGCGAGCAGATATAGTGTCGTATTTGAAAATATGCATATCGATTTAGCCGTGGGAGAGAAAAGTGTTTAAGGATAGTCTCCCAAGGGATAATCTGATATTCAGTGTTCAACATTTGATAAATATCTTTTTAAGACCTCTATCCTGACATTCTTGAAATATTTTTTGATCTATTCCAGGGGTAAAAAGAGTATTAGCCCTGATGGGCAGAATTTCAGAGATAGAGAAGTCGATTCTTAAGAGATGACAAAACTTCTGCCAAACAAAAATTAAGTTTTTTAAATGACTGAAGGTTGGTAACCTTCGAAGGGAGATTATGCAAAGGAAAATTTAAGAGGGCCTTTAAAGACCATGGAGCAACAAAATATAATTCCATATCAGAGGATGTAACCAAGTTTGTTAGGGCAATCCAGTTAATGGCTAGTTTAAGCAGAGTAGTCCAGTTGTAAAGTCTGACATTAGGAATAGCTAAACCAGCATCAGAATATTTTTGTGACAATCGACTGAGATATACGAGATTTTTTTTTAGACTTCCAAATAAATCTTGAGAACCATGAGGCCATCTTACGCAAATCTTTACTTAATATAATATGCAGTAAATTTTGCAGCGGGTATAAAATCTGAGGAAAGATTGTTTTGATTAATATAATATGCAGTAAATTTTGCAGCGGGTATAAAATCTGAGGAAAGATTGTTTTGATTAAATTTATAGAGGCTGTAATTGATAAAGGAAAGACTGCCCATAGCTCCAGATCTTTTTTAACCTTTTGGAAAAGAGATAAGAACTGGGTATTGTGTACCATCAAGATATGTTATGATCACATCAGTCAGAGGGCGTTTCTAGGTTGGTAGCGGTTTGCTCTTTGTGAAACCAGAATAGTCTTAGTGATGAGAATGTAGTGATTAAGAACAGCAGGACAAAGGTTTCAAACAGTTACAGTATTACAGAATGCAGGATTGTTGAGAGCTCTAGATATGATACAGAATTTTGAAACTTCTGCGGAGCCTTTGTTATAGCGTTCATCTGTTTCAGCCTCACCCATTGCCAACAGCTGCATAAAATCCAGTACATAGCCATGAAATCTCTATATACAAACATTGGAAGTACAATGGGTCATTCTGAAGACTTTAAACATAGCACTGTATTATGATGCCCCCTATTGCCACAAGTCAGTTTGCTAGATTTGTGTCCTACTAGATATGCACCTGTCAACTGTAATTGCTAATAATGAGAAGTGGAAGTATCTAGGAGCAACAACAGCCTATCCATGAAGTGGTAGACAACGAAAACTCAGAGCAGGGCCACCGAGTACTGAAGTATGTAGTTGTTCATCACTCACTGCAGAGCTCCAGACTGCCTCTGGAAGCAACATTTAGCACAAGAACTGTGCATCAGAACTTCATGAAAATGGTTTTCAATGGCTGAGCAGCTGCACTTAAGCTTCACATCAACATGCGTAATGTCAAGTGTCGGCTGTCGTGGGGTAAAGCACAATGCCATTGCACTCTAGAGCATTGGAAATGTGTTCTCTAATGTAATGAAAAGCGCTTCACAATTTGATGGAAGTAACTGAATATGGAGGATGCCAAGAGAATGCGATCTACTGGAATAACTGTAAAGTTTGGTGAAGGAGGTATAATGATCTGGGGCAGTTTTCCAGGATTTGAGCTAGACCCTTTTGTTCCAGTGAAGGGTTATCTTAATGCTATATGATACAAATACTTTGTGGCAGCAGTTCAGGGAAGACTGTTCCAGCATAACTGTGCTCAGAAGAAAACAAAAGTACAGTTTGCAAATAAAATGTAAGTCTATTAAAATTGCATGGTCTATATCTGAATTACAAAAGTATAATTTTTACTTTCCCGTCCCTTTTTTAAAACCTTTTCCTAAAAAAAAAAAAAAAATAAATATGCATTTTTATTGGCTAAAGAAACATTGAGTACACTCAAAGTTTTTTGCATTCTGTGCTATGGATCAGGAGGTTCCTGATTATATTGTAATATTTATTTTTTTAGATCGGAAAAGTGATGGTAAAAATTTTATTTTTCATGTTACATTGATGTACACAAAATATAGACTTGCGCTTTGGCTTGTACAGTCAACATATTTTACAATAAAGCTTGTTTTAAAATTTTAAAAAAATGGTCTTCAATCAGTGTCATAACTTTAGGACACATTAATGCAGATATGATGACGTTACAGTAAGCCATTAGGTGTATCAAATTATAAATTGCAAACAAAAATAAACTATGAAAACATAACATTTACAGGGAATGTATTTGCATTTTCAAATATTTGTATCATTTTCTTTTTTGAGTAAATAATCTTTTTATTGAAGACAAAGAAAAAGCAATAAGGTTACATGCATATTATAACGAAGCCATATAAACATAAGAATATACAGAGATGTAAAATTATACATAAGCTAGATCTGTAGGAATGTTTATAATACACAGACTTGTCAATGAAATGCATTCAAAATTCTCAAAGTAAGTCAAGTATAAACAATAGTTATGGCATATATTTCACAATATGTAAATAGCAAATGGTCTTCATGTGTCTTCCTTATTTATTTTTTTTTTTTTTTGTTTATAACACAGCAAAACAAGTTTTTATAATATATAAGTAGTGTGGTGAAATTGAACATGCTAAACTTAAAACTTGTAACTCAATTTGTAAGTGAAGCTTAACAGTTTCGCTTGGCAAGGTAGTAGAAATAAAGTCAATTTTATGGCAGAGTGAAAAGCTACACATAAAAACATAGAAAATAGATACGGTACTGGTTAGAAAAACCGCATAGGTAGGCCTCCTTACCTAGGAGGTACATTATGAGATGGGGGGGGGAGGTGGTCATTGGAATGTGAATGGAAATTAAGACTAAAAACCATGGCTAGAGGATAATTGTTAATAGTGAGGATTAACAAAGGAGTAGCTGGGCATTTGAATAAGGTGGGTATGATAGCATGTACTTCACATTATTATAATATCTGGTAAGAGACTAGGAGTCAAAGGAAGCGTATAAAATGTAGGGCATCCAATAGATAATGTTGTTATGTTGAGGAGGAGAGCAAGTGGAGCTGCTAAGAAGGCAAGGTATGGCTAAGGGTTATAGATTTATCTGATTAGTATTATTGTTGATCAGACCTGCTGACCTATAAAATGTAGGTAAAGTCCATACCATGGTATTAAGGGTAAATACTGAGAGAGTAGATTGGTTGCAGTATGACCAAGAAGAACCACACATGTTGCCCTTCTGATCCGGAGGATTCATTTTGTTGCAGGGGGAAGAGGTGATGTCTTGTGAGGGCAATAGGTTATAAGAATTCCTTTATATCTAGAGTCAAAAGGGTTTACTAGGGAGACTGTGCTATTGATAGATGGTTGATCTATGATGCTAAATGTATACATTAATAGACTGTGGGGGGGATCAAAGTTGCTGTTGTTGTGGAGCTGAAGCAAATAACGCTGGGCATTTTTAAGTCTGAGGGTCAGTCTAGCGGAGCATAAAATGGGGGGCTAAGCTTAGCGAGGAAGCTAAAGGTTGTGTAAATCATTCTAGGCATTAAGATAATGCTTGGTATTAGGGAAATATAGCTGCGTACATATAGTATAGACCAGAGTGTATCTACAGTGCCACTGCGTCTATGAGAGTGTGGAGTAGGGGCAAAGATCAGCTGTTGTGACAGTGATATATTTTAACAGCCTTGCTAGTTGGATACGGGCCCTATACCCAACCGCAGGCTAGTATGACAGAAAGTAGAAGTCTACCCCAACATAAAACAGTGTACACAAGTCAGTTGCCTCTTTCCTGCACATATAACATGTAGGTAGTCACTTAAGTCTCAACATGTCTTTAGTACTTAGTCCTGGCATGGTCTATAAAGATTACACTATTAAACTAAACAATGGGACAATGAGCTAAACCTTGAACACTAGGACAACCATGGTCTTAATACTCGTACGCTAAAATAAGGCATATATAGTATATCAGGACTGCTCCTGTTATATTGCATGCAAATCATCATACACAATATCTTTTCCCCTTCGCCATTTATGAGTACAAAAAAGAAAGACAAAAAATAATCAGCTTTCAAAGTGTCATTGCTGTAGGCCAATTCGAACTGCTCCTTCTGTATCAAAGGCTAGACAGAGTTCTAAAAGCAGTCCCAATTATAAGCAAGGACCCACTCCATAGCCATGACAAAGTGAAGTATCGTATAGCTCAAGTTCATAGAGATGCCCCTGTAACCGCAAACACTTCACCTGTCATGGGCACTGGGGCTGCGGGCAAATTATCCTACTCCGGTTTTAGAGTGATGAGGAGAGTCCCTCCAGCTCCCCTCACACTGAAGCAACCGATCTCCACAGCCGACTGGTGTGCATGTTGGGAGCAAACTACAAAGCCGACTAGCTATTGGAGACCATTTTAGCAAGGATATTAGGTGAGCATTCATAAATAGTCCTTGTAGGGATCTATGTCTCAGCGGGCTTGTCTTCTGGGAAATTCTTACCCTTTGTGATATCAGCTCCCCGGACAGTCCTGCAGGAAGTGCTCTAACAATGGTATGCGGGTCTTGAATAGTCATCACTGTTAGGGTTACTGTAAGAGGCCCGAGAGCTGGATCCGAGATCCCGGACCCCAGCGTCACTGCCATGCCCGCAGCTCTGGATTTCTCTCCACTATCAAGCTCCATCAAACCTGCCTTAGCTTGCCTTGTTGTACACTCTTCTAGCCTCTGTTCAAGTCCTTGACATGCTGAGCTTCTATCCACTCTCCTATCGGTATCAGAAGTGCGCGGTAAGTGTTGGAGTTCTGAATCGGCTTTGCTAGCTCCTACAGCGACAGTGGTATGAGAATAGTTTACTGTCAAGGTCTCATTGTCAGCCGCAAGACCAGGCGTCGTGTTTAAATTGGCTGTGAGCTTGTGTTGGCAAGAGTCCAGGAGTTTGCGAATGGCAAGTAAGATCCAGTGAGCGCTCTCCATTATGAGTTACAACGCTGGTCCACGTGGTCAGGGGTCTCAGTTATGGCTGCTGTCTATGGGCTGTATACAAGCTCCCGGACTCACTTTTAGGTAGTTGTGTTGGCAGGGAGATGCGGTCCTCTCTTTATTCTGAAGTTAGGCAATTAGCCCATAGCATCACAAGCCTTAATTTGCATTTTGATTGCTATTCTGATGTGGTTTTGGAGCATTTAGAGCTGAAGCTCTAAAATCATGCGACTGTTCCTCTAGGCTGCTGGCTCCGCCCCCCTATCATTTTCTTTTTAATTTTTTGTATTGAGATTCAATTTGAGGCACATTTACAATGTAGGGCAATAAAATCAACTCGGATACATATTTTCCATATATACAATCTTGAGCTACACAGAGTAAGTTAAACATGTCTAAATGGCAATGCACCTGAGTAAAATTGAACAGTTATTGCGCCAAGAAAACTATATACCTTCTAAATGTTCTGAGGCCACTATTGGGCCTCCCAGTACAGCATTGTGGCATTACAGAGGGTATTCATAAACAAAAAGAGGTCGTACCTCAAATGATGAATCCCAGTTTTTCATTGTTTAACACAGAAAATGAAATTAAGACAGTGAACACCTTATTCAGCAGCACAAAGACATATAAAGTGAAGAACTTTAAAGTGAAGAAACAGATAAGAAAACCATCATGACATGATAATGAAACTGGGGGTTTCTAAAATTTGTGTGGTAGAGCTCGCTAGTCTCCCAAATTTCTAATGGAAGTAGTAAATGAAGATAAGTTCTTGTGTCTCTAAGTAGCATTATAGGTGAGACTTGAATGATCTATTTCTCTAACTTGGTATTAGAACATGTGATATATATTTATGGTAACCAAACCAGACTCAATTTTAATGTTAAGCTGAAGACTCTCAAAGTATTACTATTTATGGAAAGGGTATATATAAAAGTGGTATAACATTTGCTAGCTATAAACCTTTACTCATATTTCACATTTCATAATATGTATGCCGGGCCAGCCCCGCCACCCGGCCGAAGGTGGTGGAACCCCCCCAACCACAATGACAACATAGAGAGGGGTCAACTCAACCCGTGATACTTGATCCCGAGATAAGTCATATGTAGTTTCCCATCTATAAAGGGTGACATCATATTTATATGGTTAAGTACTAGCTCGCCTCAGTATAATATATCGTGAAACATAGCCAAGATAAGTTTCATATATGGCCTGAATTGATAAATATATCACTATCCCTATGAACCTGAAAGGGCAGATTAATATTTATGTCAAGAGCCCTAGCTTAAAGATATGATTTGGGCTGCGCTTGCATATGAAGTCTAAGTAAATGTAAACAGAGATATTAAATATATGCATTCGGTTGAAATAGCAGTTAAATGACTGTAGATCAGCCCATACATACTAGTAAATAAACAATGGTCACCATTTTGTGAATACTGAAGAAAAAAAAAAAAAGGAAAAATAAATAAAAATCTTAAATCTTCAAATAGGTTATAATGGTCATGCAGGGATATCAGAAACATCCCATATCAATATAATACATGGCTACAAAAGACCCCACACCCATGTATCAGTTGCATATATATACAAACAAGTTTAGATGTATATTGTGTGCACTAGCATCTATGTTCTATGTGGAGTGTATTAATGCATCAATTAATG